>NC_084564.2:40316357-40318857 GCF_033978685.3 Nerophis lumbriciformis
TCATATGCTGTAAACCTAGTTCATAGTTGTTAGTTTCCTTTAATGCAAAACAAACACATACCAATCGTTGGTTAGAAGGCGATCGCCGAATTCGTCCTCGCTTTCTCCCGTGTCATTTTCGTCGATTTCGCTTGCATACGGTTCAAACCGATATGGCTCAATAGCTTCAGTTTCTTCTTCAATTTCGTTTTCGCTACCTGCCTCCACACTACAACCATCCGTAATCTGTTGAATCGCTTAAGCCGCTGAAATCCGAGTCTGAATCCGAGCTAATGTCGCTATAGCTTGCTGTTCTTTCCGCCATGTTTGTTTGTGTTGGCATCACTATGTGACGTCACAGGAAAATGGACGGGTGTATATAACGATGGTTAAAATCAGGCACTTTGAAGCTTTTTTTTAGGGGTATTGCGCATACTTGCCAACCCTCCCGGATTTTCCGGGAGACTCCCGAAATTCAGCGCCTCTCCCGAAAACCTCCCGGGACAAATTTTCTCCCGAAAGTCTCCCGAAATTCAGGCGGACTCAGGTCCTCCACAATATAAAAAAGCGTACCTGCCCAATCACGTTATAACTATAGTATGATGGAGGGCGAGTTCTTGGTTTCTTATGTGGGTTTATTGTTACGCAGTTTCATTAACGTCCTCCCAGCGTGGTAACAACACACAACAACAGCAGTCACTTTTTTGTATACCGTAAAGCAGTTCGTCTGCCGTAAACAGCAATGTTGTGACACTCTTAAACAGGACAATACTGCCATCTAGTGCATTTGTTGAAAGCACTTTTGTGCGTGCCACACAGCAATGCATCATCAGAGAGGGTGTTCAGCATGGTTCGAAAAATAGTGACAGAGAATAGAACAAGGATGGACAATTCAACCCTTAACTCAACAATGAGTAGATGAGTGTTATGTGTGTGTATATGTGTAAATAAATGAACACTGAAATTCATTTATTTTATATATATATATATATATATATATATATATATATATATATATATATATATATATAATAAAAAAAAAATATATATATATATATATATAATAAAATAAATAAATAAATATAAATAAATAAATATATATATATATATATATAGCTAGAATTCACTGAACGTCAAGTATTTCTTATATATATATATATATATATATATATACATATACATATAATAAAAATAAATTAAAAAAAATATATATAATAAAATAAATAAATATATATATATATATATATATATATATATAGCTAGAATTCACTGAACGTCAAGTATTTCATATATATATATATATATATATATATATATATATATATATATATGAAATACTTGACTTGGTGAATTCTAGCTGTAAATATACTCCTCCCCTTTTAGCCACGCCCCCGTCCTACCCCAACCACGCCCACCCCTACCCCCTCCCCCACCTCCCGAAATCGGAGGTCTCAAGGTTGGCAAGTATGGTATTGCGTGATTGGTAAAATTTTGAAAAAAACTTCGAAAAATATAATAAGCCACTGGGAACTGATTTTGAATGGTTTTAACCCTTCTGAAATTGTGATAATGTTCCCCTTTAATGACTAGTTAAAAACAACTAATATAAAAGACGGGTAAGACCGAGAACATGCTTCTTTTGTCTTGAGCAGATCTGCATGCAGATGTGAGCCCCGTGTGCCCTTCACAGTAAATAAGTCATGTGAGCAAGCCGGGAATTTCTGCTCCTGCAGGTAAATCTCTGCTTTTATGTCATTCCCCAGCTCACCGGGGACAATAAAGTAACATCATTCGACTTCCTTCAAATACATTTTTTGGAGCATTCAACCATGGGTAGACAACATTATGCCCTCTTAAGATGAAGGAGTGCTCTATGTGCTTAAAAGCAGGACCCCCTCTCGAGTTAAAAACACAGTGGAATTCAGAGCACCAAAAAAAAAAAAAAAAAAAAAAAGAAAATTGTCGGCGTGCATGTTTCTACATTTGACTTTCTAAAAGCACAAAAGTAAGTGCACCTTTCAGCTTCTTGACAGCGTCTCCTGCAACTTGAAGTGAAAGTAGGGGCATCTGCTACACCGGGCTACGGACTATTTGCAGGTTTAAATGCACAAACATATATGGCACATGTAAGTGAAAGGGAAATGTCATGTTTTCTCCTTTGAAAATGTTTGTTTTAATGACCCTGGGGATGCTATGAGATGGGATTCATGGCTCTTAAAGTTAAGTTAAAGTACCAATGATTGTCATACACACACTAGGTGTGGCGAAATTAGCCTCTGCATTTGACCTATCACCCTTCATCACCCCCTGGGAGGTGAGGGGAGCAGTGAGCAGCAGCAGTGGCCGCGCCCGGGAATCATTTTTGGTGATTTAACCCCCAATTCCAACCCTTGATGCTGAGAGGGAGGTAATGGCTCCCATTTTTATAGTCTTTGGTATGATTCGGCCGGGGTTTGAACTCACAACCTACCCATCTCAGGGCGGACACTCTGTTATTGGAAGAGAGTCGAAACTTGAGAAA
>NC_084564.2:40323857-40373857 GCF_033978685.3 Nerophis lumbriciformis
ATAGAACATTATACACGGCTCTCAAAAATCTATCAAAATGTTTTAGTAGGACTTTGGTAAGCTATGAAGCCACACCGCTTGATGGATTGTACTGTGCTTCAACATAGGAGTATTATTATGGTGTGTGTATAAGGTAAGACATATTATCTGGCGTTTTGTTTCGCGATATTATGCAAAAGCAACTTTTCTTACCTTCTGGTACCTGCTGATCTGTATTTGGGATCTGCATAAATCCTGAAAAATTGCGCAAGTCCGCCTTTGTAGTCGATAAGCTTCTTGTTTTTCTCTATCTTCTTGTTATGTGACATTCATCCTACACTGTTGCCATTTTTTAATATAAAGTAGTGTAAAGTTCTTACTTATATCTGTCAGTAAACTCGCCATGAAAGCACTAAAACATACCGGTGTAGTGAGTTTACATTATTCACCAAAGGAACTTTACTTATTAGAGAGTTCCGGTCGGACGGTTTTTCACGGGACACATTTCGGGCGTTGTTGTTGCACTAGTGAGCCACGGATGAGGAGATGCTGCTCCGTTGTTGATTGAAGTAAAGTCTGAATGTCATTAAAACAGTTAGCGCCATCTTTTGACACCTCTTCCACTCCCGTCCTTGCACGCTACACCACTACAACAAAGATGGCGGGGAGAAGACGCTGTCGAAGGTGAGCCACGTAAATAAGACCCGCCCACAAAACGGCTCATCCTGAAGAGACTGTCAGAAAGTGACTTGAAGATGATGTGTAAAACATCATCTATGCAACATTTTGACCAAAGAACCACCATCACATGTTATGTAGACCACAAGGAAGTCTTTTACATTTAGAAAATAAATAATAATAATATGACTCCTTTAATGCGCCTTATAATCCGGTGCGCCTTATATACGAAAAAAGATCAAAAATAGACCATTCATCGGCAGTGCGCCTTATAATCCGGAAAGAACAGTAACAAGAAAAAAGTGGAAAAAGTGAAAATGCTGGTACTGTACTAATAAAACTAATATTGGGGTGGAGTGGCTAAAATGGCAGAGAGGTCGCCCAGAAGCCTTAGGGTTTCTAGTACAAATCCAGCTTGCACCGTCCTGGTCACTGCCTTTGTGTCCTTGGGCAGGCGGTCTACACATGCCCTCAGAGCAGGGGTGGGCAATTAATTTTTACCAGGGGCCGCATGAGCAACCCGAGCACTGCTGGAGGGCCACATTGACAATATTTCAATTAAATTTTAATAATAATACTTTCATTTAACCTAACTTAACTTTATACCAAAAGCACTGCTTTGGAAATCATTTGTACCCCTTTCAGAGCTCACATTTAGTTCCCCTTAAACATCCTCATGTTGCACAATGAAATGTAAATGTATGAAGTGTGCATTCCTGTAACTTTCTCTAGTAACAGCATTCCATGATTAATATCAATAAATTAACATTAATAATACATGACAGTAGAATAAGCACACGTATGACTGAGGAGTCATAGTGTAACTTTGTGTGGTGTTTGAGTTGTCAGACTTTTTGTGTGGCCATAAACGCACCAGTGGCTTAGTGCTATGCGTGTTGGTGACAGATGACAAGTTGCTTTTGGCCTAGTTTGTACGGCAGGAAATGACTAGTTGTTCGAGATAGAAGTGTTTTACTCATGTTTTTGGTGTGGTTGTGGCCGAATATAAACAGTTTTGCTCAATAAAGTGATCGATATAATTCCTGTCCTCGAAGCATCTCGATAGACGTTACAATAATTGAACGGTGTTGACGAACACCGTTAGGGCCGCTTGTTGAACAGAATAAATGTGTTTATTTTGTTTGGAATTCAGATGGGATTTGATTTGGTGCATATATTTGCTGTGCGCAGAGGACGCTTGAGCAGTGTGCAATTGTGCAGGCGCGCACCTTAGAGGGAACGTTGCTTGGCAGTCCATGTCTTGTTGAAAACACGCCATTCCTCATCAACTTTTCTCTTTTTTGCGTCTCGGGTGTAAACTTGTCGCTGTGCACCTTCACTCACAGGTTACACACGGACATACGCCCATAAATAACACTTTTCAAAACAAAAGCAGCACCGTTGTATTGCACACTCGACATACAGGTAAAAGCCAGTAAATTAGAATATTTTGAAAAACTAGATTTATTTCAGTAATTGCATTCAAAAGGTGTAACTTGTACATTATATTTATTCATTGCACACAGACTGACGCATTCAAATGTTTATTTCATTTAATTTTGATGATTTGAAGTGGCAACAAATGAAAATCCAAAATTCCGTGTGTCACAAAATTAGAATATTACTTAAGGCTAATACAAAAAAGGGATTTTTAGAAATGTTGGCCAACTGAAAAGTATGAAAATGAAAAAGATGAGCATGTACAATACTCAATACTTGGTTGGAGCTCCTTTTGCCTCAATTACTGCGTTAATGCGGCGTGGCATGGAGTCGATGAGTTTCTGGCACTGCTCAGGTGTTATGAGAGCCCAGGTTGCTCTGATAGTGGCCTTCAACTCTTCTGCGTTTTTGGGTCTGGCATTCTGCATCTTCCTTTTCACAATACCCCACAGATTTTCTATGGGGCTAAGGTCAGGGGAGTTGGCGGGCCAATTTAGAACAGAAATACCATGGTCCGTAAACCAGGCACGGGTAGATTTTGCGCTGTGTGCAGGCGCCAAGTCCTGTTGGAACTTGAAATCTCCATCTCCATAGAGCAGGTCAGCAGCAGGAAGCATGAAGTGCTCTAAAACTTGCTGGTAGACGGCTGCGTTGACCCTGGATCTCAGGAAACAGAGTGGACCGACACCAGCAGATGACATGGCACCCCAAACCATCACCCAACCATGCAAATTTTGCATTTCCTTTGGAAATCGAGGTCCCAGAGTCTGGAGGAAGACAGGAGAGGCACAGGATCCACGTTGCCTGAAGTCTAGTGTAAAGTTTCCACCATCAGTGATGGTTTGGGGTGCCATGTCATCTGCTGGTGTCGGTCCACTCTGTTTCCTGAGATCCAGGGTCAACGCAGCAGTCTACCAGCAAGTTTTAGTTTAGTTACACCTTTTGAATGCAATTACTGAAATAAATCAAGTTTTTCAAAATATTCTAATTTACTGGCTTTTACCTGTAAGTCACACCGGCCGAAAATGCATAATAAAGAAGGAAAAAAACATATAAGTCGCACTGGAGTATAAGTCGCATTTTTTGGGGAAATGTATTTGATAAAGAATAGACATTTGAAAGGCAATTTAAAATAAATAAAGAATAGTGAACAACAGGCTGAATAAGTGTACGTTATATGAGGCATAAATAACCAACTGGTATGTTAACGTAACATATTATGGTAAGAGTCATTCAAATAACTATAACATATAGAACATGCTATACGTTTACCAAACAATCTGTCACTCCTAATCGCTAAATCCCATGAAATCTTATACGTCTAGTCCAGGGGTCGGCAACCCAAAATGTTGAAAGAGCCATATTGGACCAAAAATACAAAAAAAAAAATCTGTCTAGAGCCGCAAAAAATGAAAAGACTTAGATAAGCGTTATAATGATGGCAACACATGATGTAAATATGCCTGATTAGCACTCCATAACAAGTCAATAACATCAACAAAGCTCACCTTTGTGCATTCACGCACAGTATAAGACGTTTGGTGGACAAAATGAGACAAAGGAGTGGCATAAAACACGTCTTTCTGTGGCAGCGTCGGAGAAAGTTGTAGATGTAAAACAAACTGTTGTATCACAGTCCACACAACGGTGAGTTCAAGGGCCGCTGAAATTAGTAGGACAAAGCGGTGCTCGCCTAATACTCTCATCAGTGAAGCATAAACACAAACATATTAAATAGTGGGCTTTCCAACAATTAGGAAGTTTTGTGTCGTGTTTGTCCTCCTACGGAAACCATATTACAACACAAAATATATTTTTCACCCCATTTTTTTTTCTTCCATTTCCATACATTTTTGAAAAAGCTCCATGGAGCCACCAGGTCGCCGCTCAAGAGCCGCATGTGGCTCTAGAGCCGCGGGTTGCTGACCCCCGGTCTAGTCTCTTACGTGAATGAGATAAATCAGTGTTTTTCAACCACTGTGCCGCGGCACACTAGTGTGCCGTGAGATACAGTCCGGTGTGCCGTGGGAGATGATCTAATTTCACCTATTTGGGTTAAAAATATTTTTTGCTAACCAGTAATTATAGTCGGCAAATGATGTGTTGTTGTTGAGTGTCGGTGCTGTCTAGAGCTCGGCAGAGTAACCGTGTAATACTCTTCCATATCAGAAGGTGGCAGCCGGTAGCTAATTCGCTTTGTAGATGTCGGAAACAGCGGGAGGTAGAGTGCAGGTAAAAAAAAGTGTCTAATGCTTAAACCAAAAATAAACAAAAGGTGAGTGCCCCTAAGAAAAGGCATTGCAAGTTAGGGAAGGCTATGCAGAACAAAACTAAAACTGAACTGGCTACAAAGTAAAGAAAAACAGAATGCTGGACGACAGCAAAGACTTACTGTGGAGCAAAGACGGCGTCCACAATGTACATCCGAACATGACATGACAATCGACAATGTCCCCACAAAGAAGGATAAAAACAACTGAAATATTCTTGATTGCTAAAACAAAGTAAATGTGGGAAATATCGCTCAAAGGAAGACATGAAACTGCTACAGGAAAATACCAAAAAAAGAGAAAAAGCCAGCAAAATAGGAGCACAAGACAAGAACTAAAACACTACACACAGCAAAAAAGTCCAAATAAGTCAGGGTGTGATGTGACAGGTCGTGACAGTACACCTACTTTGAGACAAGAGCTATAGTGATGCATGCTTGGTTATGCTTTAAAGTCATATCCAACAAACGACTTTTTACTGTCAACAGAGTTTAGTTTTTTAATGCTTTCTGTTGGTGGTGTGCCTCGGCATTTTTACAAGGCAAAAAATGTGCCTTGGCTCAAAAAAGGTTGAAAAACACTGAGCTAAATAATATTGTTTGATATTTTACGGTAATGTGTTAATAATTTCACACATAAGTCGCTCCTGAGTATAAGTCGCACCCCCAAACTATGAAAAAAACTGCGACTTATAGTCCGAAAAATACGGTAATTGGGTTAAAAATATTTTTTGCAAACTAGTAATTATAGTCCGCAAATAACGTGTTTTTATTGAGTGTCTGTACTGTCTAGAGCTCGGCAGAGTAACCGTGTAATACGCTTCCATATCAGTAGGTGGCATTGCTTTGTCGTGATCACAATATGCGGGAGGTCAAAAGGTATCTAATGCCTTATATTAAACCCAAAAATAAACAGAAGGCGAATGCCCCTAAGAAAAGGCATTGAAAGTTAGGGAAGGCTATGCAGAACAAAACTACAACTGAACTGGCTACAAAGTAAAGAAAAACAGAATGCTGGACGACAGCAAAGACTTACTGTGGAGCAAAGACGGCGTCCACAATGTACATCCGAACATGACACGACAATCAACAATGTCCCCGCAAAGAACGATAGCATCCGCACAACTGAAATAGACTTGATTGCGAAAACAAAGCAGGTGCGGGGAATAGCGCTCAGGGAAGACATGAAACTGCTCCAGGAAAACACCAACAAAACGGGAAAAGCCACAAAAAGACAAGAACTAAAACACAGAAAAACACCAAAAAACTCTAAATGTGACAGGTGGTGACAGTACACCTACTTTGAGACAAGAGCTATGGTGATGCATGCTTGGTTGTGCTTTAAAGCATGGGTGTCAAACTCTGGCCCGTGGGCCAAATTTGGCCCGCCGTGTCATTTCACTTGGCCCGTGAGGTGATATCAAATTAACACTAGAGCTGGCCCGCCGATTATATACAGCAGCGGTGCCGCGGTACACCGCTAATTCTCATACTTGCTGAACCTCCCGGGAGACTCCCAAATTTCAGTGCCCCTCCCGAGAATTTTAACGTCCTCTTTTCGTCCAGCCCAACGAGTGCTGGCCCAGTTACATAATATGTGCGGCTTTGGCACGCACACAGAAGTGAATGCAACGCATACTTGATCTTCAGCGTTTGGAGGTAGCGGGGGTGCTAGTGCTGCATGGGATTCTGGGTATTTGTTCTGTTGTGTTTATGTTGTGTTACTGTGCGGATGTTCTCCCAAAATGTGTTTGTCATTCTTGTTTGGTGTGGATTCACAGTGTGGTGTATGTTTCTAACAATGTTAAAGTTGCTTATACGGCCACGCTCAGTGTAAACTGTATCGCTGTTGATGAAGTATGCTTTGCATTTACGTGCGTGTATACAGGAGCCGCTCATATCAAGTGACTGGGCGGGCACGTTGGTAGAAAACATGAATAGCGGACGTGACGTCAGCTCGTAGCGTGGGTGTATATTGTAGCGTCCCGGAAGAGTTAGTGCTGCATGGGATTCTGGGTATTTGTTCTGTTGTGTTTATGTTGTGTTACTGTGCGTATGTTCTCCCGAAATGTGTTTGTCATTCTTCTTTGGTGTGGATTCACAGTGTGGTGTATATTTCTAACAATGTTAAAGTTGCTTATACGGCCACTCTCAGTGTAAACTGTATCGCTGTTGATGAAGTATGCTTTGCATTTACGTGCGTGTATACAGGAGCCGCTCATATCTTGTGACTGGGCGGGCACGTTGGTAGAAAACATGAATAGCGGACGTGACGTCAGCTCGTAGCGTCCCGGAAGAGTTAGTGCTGCATGGGATTCTGGGTATTTGTTCTGTTGTGTTTATGTTGTGTTACTGTGCGGATGTTCTCCCGAAATGTGTTTGTCATTCTTCTTTGGTGTGGATTCACAGTGTGGTGTATATTTCTAACAATGTTAAAGTTGCTTATACGGCCACTCTCAGTGTAAACTGTATCGCTGTTGATGAAGTATGCTTTGCATTTACGCGCGTGTATACAGGAGCCGCTCATATCTTGTGACTGGGCGGGCACGTTGGTAGAAAACATGAATAGCGGACGTGACGTCAGCTCGTAGCGTGGGTGTATATTGTAGCGTCCCGGAAGAGTTAGTGCTGCATGGGATTCTGGGTATTTGTTCTGTTGTGTTTATGTTGTGTTACTGTGCGGATGTTCTCCCGAAATGTGTTTGTCATTCTTCTTTGGTGTGGATTCACAGTGTGGTGTATATTTCTAACAATGTTAAAGTTGCTTATACGGCCACTCTCAGCGTAAACTGTATCGCTGTTGATGAAGTATGCTTTGCATTTACGTGCGTGTATACAGGAGCCGCTCATATCTTGTGACTGGGCGGGCACGTTGGTAGAAAACATGAATAGCGGACGTGACGTCAGCTCGTAGCGTGGGTGTATATTGTAGCGTCCCGGAAGAGTTAGTGCTGCATGGGATTCTGGGTATTTGTTCTGTTGTGTTTATGTTGTGTTACTGTGCGGATGTTCTCCCGAAATGTGTTTGTCATTCTTCTTTGGTGTGGATTCACAGTGTGGTGTATATTTCTAACAATGTTAAAGTTGCTTATACGGCCACTCTCAGTGTAAACTGTATCGCTGTTGATGAAGTATGCTTTGCATTTACGTGTGTGTATACAGGAGCCACTCATATCTTGTGACTGTGCCAGCACGTTGGTGGAAAACATGAATAGCGGACGTGACGTCAGCTCGTAGCGTGGGTGTATATTGTAGCATCCCGGAAGAGCTAGTGCTCCATGGGATTCTGGGTATTTGTTCTGTTGTGTTTATGTTGTGTTACTGTGCGGATGTTCTCCCGAAATGTGTTTGTCATTCTTCTTTGGTGTGGATTCACAGTGTGGTGTATATTTCTAACAATGTTAAAGTTGCTTATACGGCCACTCAGTGTAAACTGTATCGCTGTTGCATTTACGTGTGTGTATACAGGAGCCGCTCATATCTTGTGACTGGGCGGGCACGTTGGTAGAAAACATGAATAGCGGACGTGACGTCAGCTCGTAGAGGACGTTAAAAGCAGTGCCTGTAAGGCACGCCCCCAAGACTGTGGAATACGAGGTATAATGACTGATGAACACCTTCGTTCGATAATGAGGGTTGCCTCAGCTCAAAGCCTGAGCCCCGACATTAATGAACTAGCATCCAAGAAAAGATGGCAGGAATCTGGCTTGGGCACATCAGATTAGATCAGTGTGTTGGGTTAGGGATACATTTATTAGCCTGTGGAAAAAGTTAATGTGGATATTTACCTCAGAAGGCTGCAAATAGAAAAGAGGCATTCAATTTTTATTTAAATTGTATTTGATATGCCATTGATATTTTTTAATTATTATTATTTGAAACTCGATTTTGCATGTCACTATAAAGTTATATAAGCCTTGCTTGTTCAATATTTAATGCAAAACTTGTTTGGGTCCCTATCAAAAAGGTTAATTTGTTCAACCTTGGCCCGCGGCTTTGTTCACTTTTAAATTTTGGCCCACTCTGTATTTGAGTTTGACACCCCTGGTTTAAAGTCATATCCAACAATTGCGAGAACAACTTTTTAATTGTCAATATCGGCTGCTGAGTTTCATTTTTTAATGTTTTCTACTGCCTTGGTTGAGAAAAGGTTGAAAAACACTGCAGTAATGTTGCAAGTATTAGGACTTCTTTAATGGCACATTTGATGCACTACTACAGCATTAGTTTGTCACGTGCATTGGCGTTGTTAGGCCTATTTTAGGGGGGCTAAAATATTCTTAAGCCCCCCTAAATAATTTGGTGTTTTTTTGGGGGGTTTTTTACAAATAAATGCCGACATATTCATTATAAAGTGGCCCAAATATGAGTTTAAATAAATAATCATATAACCTGTTATTATTCACTCAGTTTCCCCTCACTTCGTAGCGTAAGGTAGAGAGCCCCTTTAGTGCGTCGGTATCCAATCCATTCCACTTGTTCATATAGAAAATGCCCACATCACTCAAATTCCAGCCCGCATTTTCTCTGCGACCTTGCTTGCGGTCCTGCGGGTGTATGAAGCCCATTATCTTCCTTTACAATGAGTGAAGCTGCATAAAACCTTGTGTGTGCAATTGTAAATCATTTATTTTTTAAGTTTTGTGTTTCTTGTAGAATCTATATAAAGTAATATACATAAGCCTATTGTTAAAATAATGAAAAAAACATCATTAAAATATATTTGTTTTATTGTATTGTTACATTAATAGCTGTTTTATTATTATAGGATGGCTTGTTAAACATTTAATAGGATTTTCAGAGGGAGGAAAAACCAAGACATTTAATATAAAATGTAAAACGAATAAATACATAAAAAGAAAAAAGAAAATATATGGTTAAAAGCCATCGTCCCGGGGAGCATTTCATTTCGTCCCGTGCATTTAAAAAAAAATTATAATAATTAAAGCTGCAAGCAGCGTTGGTCGGGCCCGCGTATTTGGCAGGTGCTAGTCCTAAGTGTCCCAATACTTTTGTCCAGTTTTAGTCCCAAGTGTCCCAATACTTTTGGCAAGTTTTCAGCCTAAGTGTCCCAATACTTTTGTCCAGTTTTCGGCCTAAGTGTCCCAATACTTTTGTCCGGTGGTAGTCATAAGTGTCCCAATACTTTTGTCTAGTGTACCTACCTTGTCTGCATTGTGTAGGCACGCTGGTGCTTCCTGCTTTTAAGCAGCCATCTTAAAAAAACAGCAGCGCAGCGGGTTTTTGAAGGGTCATAAAATCAAAACCGGAGCAGGTATTAAAACGCTGTTCTGTTATTTTATACACAAGGGTTTAATCTCTCTCCTGTGTTAGTTTGAAGCCGAAACGACAAACGCGCTCAGAGGAGATAGTTTTTGAAGGAAGGTGACCGGTTTTTACAAAAAATTTGTTTTGAAGGGGGAATAGCAAACTTCCTGTTGATTTTTGCTGGGGGGTGTCAATTTATGAAATGTAGGTCTAAGTGAGACCTACGAAGAGGTTTTTGTTTTATGTCTCTCCGACCTTTCCAGTGGGAGTTACAGGCAGTTTTGTCATTTCTTTCTTCCGAGGAGCAGTTTTTTCTCCGTTTTATTCAAAAATTGCTCTAGAGCGCAATTTTTAAATTTGGGGTTAGGTTTTTTTATTAGATCGCAATTTTTGCCAGACCTGATGTGTGCGTTCAGTTTGGTGAGTTTTGAAGCGTGTTAAGGGGGTCAAATTACAGCTTAAAGAGGCAAAAGTTACTGTTTTTAGTACTTTTTTGTCTTGAAGGGGGAATTGCCAACTTCCTGTTGATTTTAGCCCGACAATGTACCATTATGAAATGTAGGTCTAAGTCAGACCTACATAGAGGTTTTTGTTTCATGTCTCTCCGACCTTCCTAGTGGGAGTTACAGGCAGTATAGGTTTTTTTTCCCTAGGGGGCGCTAGAGCGCAATTTTGAGTTTTGTGGTTCGGTTTCTTTTTTAAAAAGGTGATTTTCGCAGGTCCTGATGTGTGGGTCAAATATGGTGAGTTTTGAAGCATGTTAAGTGGGTCAAATTACAGTTTAATGTGACGGCGGAAGAATAAAGAATAAAACTTTACAAATTCAATAGGTCCTTATGTCCCATTGCAAAGGGAGTCCTTATGCAATGGGCCATGCGGGCCCTAATAATGAATAATTTCTAAGTCTTTGTTAGCCGTTTGTGAAGTTGTGTGCTCGTGCGTAACATTCGCTCACATCCTGTGCATCTCCTGGGGGCAAAGCCCCCCCCCCCCCTGTCCTTAAAAGCTAGTGACGCCCCTGGTCACGTGATCTTGACTTTAGGAATAGTTCCCATAAAATAAAAAATAAAAAAAAAGAGGTTTTGAGATCTTACCTTGAACAATCCACAGGAAGACCAGCAAGGCTGTCAGTCTGTCCATAGTTCCACATCCACGCCGGCGGGAGCCTCTTCAAAGTTGCCGGGCACAGACTCACACACCTGCGGCTTGATTGTGCAGGTAAGGTCCTCTCCCGGAGCCAGAAAGGAAGCGTTCGCTCATGTTGGCGTCCAAACCTCCACACGGCGGCCGACGTGACACTTTCCCCGCCCGCCTCTCGTCACTTTTTTTGTGCCGGCGACAAGAAGCTCCACAGCCCGTGTTGAGTGTTCCCTGCCTGCCTGCCCGCTCCCACCTCCGACTCAGCCTCCTTCCCTCGCTCTGTCGAGTGGAGTGTGCGTGGACGCTTCTTCTTTGCCGCCTGGCACGGCCTGGCTCCCTGGTGCCCTCTGGCGGCGAGGCCGGGTATGCAATTACCAGTGCTGAATATATCAGTGTTTTTCAACCTTTTTTGAGCCAAGGCACTTTTATTTTTCATTGAAAAAATCCCGAGGCACACCACCAGTAGAAAACATAATGAAACTCAACAGTCGATGAATTCAAACCATAACCAAACACATCACTATAGCTCTTGTCTCAAAGTAGGTGTACTGTCACCACCTGTCACATCACACCCTGACTTATTTTGAGTTATTTGCTGTTTTCCTGTGTGTAGTGTTTTAGTTCTTGTCTTGCGCTCCTATTTTGTTGTTGATTGTCATGCTATGTACGGATGTACTTTGCGGACGCCGTCTGCTGCTCCACACACTGTAAGTCTTTGCTGTCGTCCAGCATTTTGTTTTTGTTTACTTTGCAGTCAGTTCAGTTTTAGCAGCTTTAGCAGTTTCTTAGCAGCACATATATATATATATATATATATATATAACTAGCAGCACATATATATATATATATATATATATGTGCTGCTAAGAAACTGCTAAAGCTGCTAAAACTGAACTGACTATATATATATATATATATATATATATATATATATATATATATATATATATATATATATATATATATATATATATATGTATATATATATATATATATATATATGTATATATATATATATATGTATATATATATATATATATATATGTATATATATATATATATATATATATATATATATATATATATATATATATATATATATATATATATATATTTATATATATGTGCTATATTTATATATTTATATATATATATATATATATATATATATGTATACATATATATATATATATGTGCTATATATATATATATATATATATATATATATATATATATATATATATATATATATATATATATATATATATATATGTATATATATATATATTTATATATATATGTGCTATATTTATTTATTTATATATATATATATATATATATATATATGTGCTATATTTATATATATATATATATATATATATATATATATATGTATATATATATATATATATATATATATATATATATATTTATATTTATATATATATATATGCTGCTAAGAAACTGCTAAAGCTGCTAAAACTGAACTGACTGCAAAGTAAACAAAAACAAAATGCTGGACGACAGCAAAGACTTACAGCGTGTGGAGCAGCAGACGGCGTCCACAAAGTACATCCATATATATATATATATATATATATATATATATATATATATATATATATATATATATAGCCTTTCTGGCTCCGGGAGAGGACCTTACCTGCACAATCAAGCCGCAGGTGTGTGAATCTGTTCCCGGCAACTTTGAAGAGGCTCCCGCCGGCGTGGATGTGGAACTATGGACAGACTGACAGCCTTGCTGGTCTTCCTGTGGATTGTTCAAGGTAAGATCTTAAAAACCTCTTTTCTTTTTTTATTTTATTTTATTTTATGGGAACTATTCCTAAAGCCAAGATCACGTGGCAAACTAACGCTGTAGTAGTGCATCAAGTGTGCCATTAAAGAAGTCCTAATACTTGCAACATTACTGCAGTGTTTTTCAACCTTTTCTCAGCCAAGGCACATGTTTTTAAGTGAAAAAATCCCGAGGCAGTAGAAAACATTAAAAAATGAAACTCAGCAGCCGATATTGACAATAAAAAGTTGTTCTCGCAATTGTTGGATATGACTTTAAACCATAACCAAGCATGCATCACTATAGCTCTTGTCTCAAAGTAGGTGTACTGTCACCACCTGTCACATTTAGAGTTTTTTTTTCTTTTCTGTGTGTAGTGTTTTAGTTCTTGTCTTTTGGTGGCTTTTCCCGTTTTTTTGGTGTTTTCCTGTAGCAGTTTCATGTCTTCCCTGAGCGCTATTCCCCGCACCTGCTTTGTTTACGCAATCAAAGCTATTTCAGTTGTGCGGACGCTATCTTTATTTGCGTGGACATTGTTGATTGTCGTGTCATGTTCGGATGTACTTTGTGGACGCCGTCTGCTGCTCCACACGCTGTAAGTCTTTGCTGTCGTCCAGCATTCTCTGTTTGTTTACTTTGCAGCCAGTTCAGTTTTGGTTTTGTTCTGCATAGCCTTGCCTAATCTTCAATGCCTTTTCTTTGGGGCACTCACCTTTTGTTTATTTTTGGGTTTAATATAAGGCATTAGATACCTTTTGACCTCCCGCATATTGTGATCACGACAAAGCAATTAGCTCCCGGCTGCCACCTACTGATATGGAAGAGTATTACACGGTTACTCTGCCAAGCTCTAGACAGTACAGACAATTGTACAATACTTACAGTACCTTTAGGTAAAATCGCTATTGTTGGCAATACTGCTGAAGATCTTTACCTTTTGGGTATACAGATGAACCTTTTTGGCAGTGGTGAAGGTAAAACTGCCACCTTTAAAATTAAATAATTAGCCCGACTTGGGACATTAGTGTGACTAAACAGAAAAAATGGGAAAAAGTCTAAAGACATGAGATAGTGCCATAAACTGCCACACAACCAGCACAAGAATTTGCCAAGCCAAAAAAACATTATAGGATAATGCATGAAACTCACCTTTGTAAAGGTCATGGTCTTGATCCAAAATGCAACACGGAACGACACAGGAAGTCCTTCATACCGACAGCCATCAGACTGTGCATATGTTCCTTGATACTTGAATGTATAATAGACTGCATTTATAATATTCACATGTGAATAATGCTGTATAATAGGCTGTATTTATGTTATTCACATGTGAATAATGCTGTATAATAGACTGCATTTATAATATTCACATGTGAATAATGCTGTATAATAGACTGTATTTACATTATTCACATGTGAATAATGCTGTATAATAGACTGTATTTATATTATTCACATGTGAATAATGCTGTATAATAGACTGTATTTATATTATTCACATGTGAATAAGGCTGTATAATAGACTGTATTTATATTATTCACATGTGAATAAGGCTGTATAATAGACTGTATTTATATTATTCACATGTGAATAATGCTGTATAATAGACTGTATTTATATTATTCACATGTGAATAATGCTGTTTAAGAGACTGTATTTATATTATTCACATGTGAATAATGCTGTATAATAGACTGTATTTATATTATTCTACATGTGAATAATGCTGTATAGTAGACTGTATTTATATTATTCACATGTGAATAATGCTTTATAATATACTGTATTTATATTATTCACATGTGAATAATGTTGTATAATAGACTGTATTTATATTATTCACATGTGAATAATGCTGTATAATAGACTGTATTTATATTATTCAACATGTGAATAATGCTGTATAATAGACTGTATTTATATTATTCAACATGTGAATAATGCTGTATAGTAGACTGTATTTATATTATTCACATGTGAATAATGCTGTATAATAGACTGTAGTTATACTATTCACATGTGAATAATGCTGTATAATAGACTGTAGTTATATTATTCACAAGTGAATAATGCTGTATAATAGACTGTAGTTATATTATTCACATGTGAATAATGCTGTATAATAGACTGTATTTATATTATTCACATGTGAATAATGCTGTATAATAGACTGTATTTATAATATACACATTGATCACTATTAGTGAAGAATCGCAATAAAATAACAAATACACATGCAGGATGCTTTCTTCTGCCTCCCATGATCTGTATTTCATTTCTTTATTGCATCACCCTAAAAAGGAACTGCGCTGTCTGTGGAATCGTTGGTCATGTCTTTGATTCCTTTGATAACTCTCTTGCAACCAATAGTCTGATAAGGAAGACTAAATAAATGCTATCTATATAATTTAAAGAGAAATCTTTGTGTTTTTAATTCGTTATTAGTACATTTCCTCTTGTTCTCCTTACATGATGCCTTAAAGGGGACCTATGATGATTTTAATCTACTTTTAAAGCGGAACTACACTTTTTTTGGGAACATAGCCTAGGTTTCAGTTCAGTTCAGTTTCAGTTTATTTCGAACATGCATAGTCTTTTTGTAACAGAACAGTGCCACCCATCCATCCATCCATCTTCTTCCGCTTCTCTGAGGTCGGGTCGCGGGGGCAGCAGCCTAAGCAGGAAAGCCCAGACTTCCCTCTCCCCAGCCACTTCGTCCAGCTCCTCCCGGGGGACCCCGAGGCGTTCCCAGGCCAGCTGGGAGACATAGTCTTCCCAACGTGTCCTGAGTCTTCCCCGTGGCCTCCTACCGGTCGGACGTGCCCTAAACACCTCCCTAGGGAGGCGTTCGGGTGGAATCCTGACCAGATGCCCGAACCACCTCATCTGGCTCCTCTCCATGTGGAGGAGCAGCGGCTTTACTTTGAGCTCCTCCCGGATGGCAGAGCTTCTCACCCTATCTCTAAGCCACCCGGCGGAGGAAACTCATTTCGGCCGCTTGTACCATGATCTTGTCCTTTTGGTCATAACCCAAAGCTCATGACCATAGGTGAGGATGGGAACGTAGATCGACCGGTAAATATGAGAGCTTTGCCTTCCGGCTCAGCTCCTTCTTCACCACAACGGATCGATACAGCGTCCGCATTACTGAAGACGCCGCACCGACCCGCCAGTCGCTGGGCGCACCTCCAAGAGCACGCCAGACGCGCGCCACTCCGGCTGCAGCAAGCGGCTGCATTCGATCATCAGCAATCAACGCACCTGTCGCTGGTGAGAAGACCTGCCTTCTTAAGCCAGAGCAACCTGCTATCCTGTGCCAGAACGTAGCTACCTGTTACTGTTCGGTAAGCCGAAATTCTACAAGCTAAATGCATACTCCGTGTTGATTGGTCTCGTGTCCCCCTTGTCGTCTTCCAGTAGCCTACCTCCGTTCCCAAGTTATCAGCTGTGTGTCTCGTCTCCCTGTGTTCCCCTCTGGTTCTCTGGCTGCCCCTTTTGGATCTCCACCTCCCGCCTGCACACAGACTTTGATGCCTCTCTATTGCCCCCGACTTCCTGCCTACTCACGGACCTCCGAGCCAGCCTTGCCCCTCTTTGGACCTCCGCCTCTCGCTCAACACTACTGGTAACACTCAACATTTAATTCCCACACATAGTCGCACACCATACACATATTTGGGTTAGTTCACACTTCATATTATTTTATATAAATAAATATAGATGTGAAGTTTCCCTCTTGTGGGTCCTCCTGACCGTAATAGATCTTCTCGTGAGCCCGATAGTGTGGTGTAACAATGTCTTTTATTTGTGCGCACACGCGCCAACACAGCACACTGTTCTTGCAACGTTCCAGTCCTTCTGCTGCTCTCTTTCTTGCGGCGTGGTCTCGGACACATACGGGTAGTGTCTGTCTGCAACTCCAACTCCAACAACGTGTCTCGACCCGGCTGCTGCTAATAAAGGCGACAGGTGATCAGATAACCAGCCCCAGCTGGGCAATCTACTCACCTGTCGCTGGCTTCGAGGACGGTCCTTACACACCCCGCTCCACGGCAGGCCCGCAGACCACGCCCCCCTCCACAAAATAGTTTAACGACGTCCCTGCTGTCTGTGCCGTCTTCTTCCCCTGCACAAACCGTAACAGATACGAGCAAAACATCCAACTAAAAAATGGAACCTATCCTGGAACGTTTGTCAAGTGATCCCAAGGGTTATCTGTTGGTCAGACATGCTGAACTATCCGATGCTCCACACGTCATTCAACACGACAAAACTGTCATGATCCGTTACCCGGATCATGACATGATTTATGTTGGTAATGTTTCTGTTTTAGTCTGTTTCCTGGGTGCACCCTCTGGCTCCGCCCACGCCGACAGACGAGCCGCCTGCTCCGCCCACGCTGACAGACGAGCCGCCTGCTCCGTCTCTGGCTTCGCCCACGCCGACAGACGAGCCGCCTGCTCCGCCTCTGGCTCCGCCCACGCCGACAGACGAGCCGCCTGCTCCGTCTCTGGCTTCGCCCACGCCGACAGACGAGCCGCCTGCTCCGCCTCTGGCTCCGCCCACGCCGACAGACGAGCTGCCTGCTCCGTCTCTGGCTCCGCCCACGCCGACAGACGAGCCGCCTGCTCCGCCTCTAGCTTCGCCCACGCCGACAGACGAGCCGCCTGCTCCGCCACTGGCTCCACCCACGCCGACAGATGAGCCGCCTGCTTCGCCTCTGGCTCCGCCCACGCCGGCGTCTCCTGCTTCCACGGCGATGCCGCCTCCTGCTTCCACGGCGACGCCGCCTCCTGTTTCCACGGCGACGACACCTCCTGTTTCCACGGCGACGACGCTTCCTGTTTCCACGCCTGCCTCGCCTACCACGCCTCCCGCGGCTTCCACGCCTGCCTCGCCTACGACGTTCCCACCTCCTCGTGTCCGGCGGGCCGCACCACGGCGCCGCCCACCTCCTCGTGTCCGGCGGGCCGCACCTCGGCGCCGCCCACCTCCTCGTGTCCGGCGGGCCGCATCATGGCGCCGCCCACCTCGTCGTTTCTGGACTATTTATGGACACCATTGGCGCCAACAGCAGCGACGCCTCAGACTTGGGTACAGGACTCAAAGACTGCTGAGGTTCTGGCGCCAGTCTCGTCCGCCTCCTCAACGGCCACAGACATGGTCGTTCCAAGGTCGCCCGCCTCAACGATTGCGGTGACAATCTACCCGGTGGCTTCGGGGACACATGGCCAAGTCCTCCCTCCACCCTCCCGTGACTTTTGACTTTCTGGGGGTTTTTTTTTGTAGGGGAGGGGTTTCTAGTTTGGGACGCCTGGTATCCGTCCCTTAAGGGGGGGGTTATGTCATGATCCGTTACCCGGATCATGACATGATTTATGTTGGTAATGTTTCTGTTTTAGTCTGTTTCCTGAGTGCACCCTCTTTCCCTGTTTACTGTTGGTTTCCATGGGCACTGATTCTCCTCACATGTCTTAGTTTTGCAATTAGTGTTCCCACCAGGTGTTTTGGTTAACCACTCCCCTTTATAGTTTCCTGTCACCCAGCAGTAGTTGCTGGGTCAATGTTTGCAATTGGCAACATTTACGTTCCCCTGGTTTTCTCCTCGCTCTTTAGATTATTCTGCCCTCCAGCATTCCCCGTTTTTCACCCTTGGTGACATTTTGGTTTTTGTTTAGCTCCACGCTTGCTAGTGTCGTCAGTTTTGTATTTTTGTCCTGCCTTTTATTTATTAAAAATACTTTAATCTTACCTGCACACTCCTCCTGCTTGTCTCCTGCCTTGGAAGGAACACGACAGTCGCAGCCATGCGTCGAAGGCGTAACAAAAACAGATGAAAACTTGGAAAAGCACGGAGGTCTGCAACATCTTAGTGCGTGGCTGGGTCAAGGAAACTGGTATTAAGACTCTCCTGGTTAAATGATGCATCGTTTTTGCTCGGGTAAGGTTGCATTTCTTGATTTATCTGCTCCCGTGAACTGGAGTGTGTGCCATTTTTTTCTCGTCGTTTTTCATCAAATCCTGCACTTCGCCTTTATTGATTACCTCTCGAGCAACTCTGAAGAAGCTTTGATCCTTTTCACGTTTTGAACGGTTCCAACCTCCCTAAACAGCACAAGCATAAACACTTAAAAAAAATGCTGGGTTATTTTGATAACCCAATTTATGAGTTGCGAGTGTTGGGTTAAATTTTGGGAGTTATTTTTTATGCAGAGCAATCCATTTTTTGGGTTATGAGGGTATTATTTTAACTCAATTTCCAGGTTTTCAAACCTATGAACCATTTTTGGGTGGTTTTTCAATGAGTAACGCATTTTGGGGTAAAAGGCTTTTTTTTAATTATTAAAAAGGTACTTTTTTCTTGAAGAGAATTTTATTAATCTCATTAACATTATTTACAATCACACATCTTATGTACAAACCCCGTTTCCATATGAGTTGGGAAATTGTGTTAGATGTAAATATAAACGGAATACAATGATTTGCAAATAATTTTCAACCCATATTCAGTTGAATATGCTACAAAGACAACATATTTGATGTTCAAACTTTTTTTTGCAAATAATAATTAACTTAGAATTTCATGGCTGCAACACGTGCCAAAGTAGTTACATGGCCTTTTCTTTTAACAACACTCAGTAAACATTTGGGAACTGAGGAGACACATTTTTGAAGCTTCTCAGGTGGAATTCTTTCCCATTCTTGCTTGATGTACAGCTTAAGTTGTTCAACAGTCCGGGGGTCTCCGTTGTGCTATTTTAGGCTTCATAATGTGCCACACATTTTCAATGGGAGACAGGTCTGGACTGCAGGCGGGCCAGTCTAGTACCCGCACTCTTTTACTATGAAGCCACGTTGATGTAACACGTGGCTTGGCATTGTCTTGCTGAAATAAGCAGGGGTGTCCATGGTAACGTTGCTTGGATGGCAACATATGTTGCTCCAAAACCTGTATGTACCTTTCAGCATTAATGGTGCCTTCACAGATGTGTAAGTTACCCATGTCTTGGGCTCTAATACACCCCCATACCTTCACAGATGCTGGCTTTTACACTTTGCGCCTATAACAATCCGGATGATTCTTTTCCTCTTTGGTCCGGAGGACACGACGTCCACAGTTTCCAAAAACAATTTGAAATGTGGACTCGTCAGACCACAGAACACTTTTCCACTTTGTATCAGTCCATCTTAGATGAGTTCAGGCCCAGCGAAGCCGACGGCGTTTCTGGGTGTTGTTGATAAACGATTTTCGCCTTGCATAGGAGAGTTTTAACTTGCACTTACAGATGTAGCGACCAACTGTAGTTACTGACAGTGGGTTTCTGAAGTGTTCCTGAGCCCATGTGGTGATATCCTTTACACACTGATGTCGCTTGTTGATGCAGTACAGCCTGAGGGATCGAAGGTCACGGGCTTAGCTGCTTACGTGCAGTGATTTCTCCAGATTCTCTAAACCCTTTGATGATATTACGGAGCGTAGATGGTGAAATCCCTAAATTCCTTGCAATAGCTGCTTGAGAAAGGTTTTTCTTAAACTGTTCAACAATTTGCTCAAGCATTTGTTGACAAAGTGGTGACCCTCGCCCCATCCTTGTTTGTGAATGACTGAGCATTTCATGGAATCTACTTTTATACCCAATCATGGCACCCACCTGTTCCCAATTAGCCTGCACACCTGTGGGATGTTCCAAATAAGTGTTTGATGAGCATTCCTCAACTTTATCAGTATTTATTGCCACCTTTCCCAACTTCTTTGTCACGTGTTGCTGGCATCAAATTCTAAAGTTAATGATTATTTGCAAAAAAAAAAGTTTATGAGTTTGAACATCAAATATGTTGTCTTTGTAGCATATTCAACTGAATATGGGTTGAAAATTATTTGCAAATCATTGTATTCCGTTTATATTTACATCTAACACAATTTCCCAACTCATATGGAAACGGGGGTTTGGTTAAATAATTCAACGCAAAAGTTGGGTTGAAAAAATTAGCCCAAAATGTTGAGTTAAAATAACTCAAATAACTCTTCATTATAACACTTTTATAAGACTTTTAAAGTCGTTTTGATAGTAGGCTATTATAGCTAATATAGACACTTACGTCAGGTGTTGCCTTCATTATAACACTTATATAAGACTTTTAAAGTCATTTTGATAGTAGGCTATTATAGCTAATATAGACAGTTACGTCATGTGTTGTCTTCATTTTAACACTTATATAAGACTTTTAAAGTCAGTTTGATAGTAGGCTATTATAGCTAATATAGACACTTACGTCAGGTGTTGCCTTCATTATAACACTTATAAAATACTTTTAAAGTCATTTTGATAGTAGGCTATTAGAGCTAATATAGACACTTACATCATGTGTTCCCTTCATTATAACACTTATATAAGACTTTTAAAGTCATTTTGATAGTAGGCTAATATAGCTAATATAGACACTTACATCATGTGTTGCCTTCATTATAACACTTATATAAGACTTTTAAAGTCATTTTGATAGTAGGCTATTATAGCTAATATAGACACTTACATCATGTGTTGCCTTCATTATAACACTTATATACGACTTTTAAAGTCATTTTGATAGTAGGCTATTATAGCTAATATAGACACTTACATCATGTGTTGCCTTCATTATAACACTTATATAAGACTTTTAAAGTCATTTTGATAGTAGGCTAATACAGACACTTACACCATGTGTTGCCTTCATTATAACACTTATCTAAGACTTTTAAAGTCATTTTGATAGTAGGCTATTATAGCTAATATAGACACTTACATCATGTGTTGCCTTCATTATAACCCTTATACAAGACTTTTAAAGTCATTTTGATAGTAGGCTATTATAGCTAATATAGACACTTACATCATGTTTTGCCTTCATTATAACACTTATATAAGACTTTTAAAGTCATTTTGATAGTAGGCTAATATAGACACTTACATCATGTGTTTCCTTCATTCTAACACTTATATAAGACTTTTAAAGTCATTTTGATAGTAGGCTAATATAGACACTTACACCATGTGTTGCCTTCATTATAACACATATACAAGACTTTTAAAGTCATTTTGATAGTAGGCTAATATAGACACTTACACCATGTGTTGCCTTCATTATAACACTTATCTAAGACTTTTAAAGTCATTTTGATAGTAGGCTATTATAGCTAATATAGACACTTACGTCATGTGTTTCCTTCATTCTAACACTTATATATGTTACGATCCGCTGCCCGGATCATAGTTTGTTTATGTTTGAGTCACATGTTTTCAGCACCTTGATTTTGTTTGTGTTCAGTTGCCATGTCAACTGATTACATTCACCTGCCTCTGGTTAGTGTTCGGGACGCGCACCTGTTGCCCGGGCGCTAATCAGAGGGCTATTTAGTCTTTGCTCTGGCCTCACTCGGTCTGGCTTCCTAGTTTGTTCTTACACAACTGATGACGACAACTTTGATTCCCGCTAGCTTTTCACGCTATGCCATTTTGCCTGCTAGCTCCCACGCTAGTCCTTTTATTTTTTTTGCCTTTTGCTATTTGCACGTCTTTTGTTCATCGAATGATTTATATTTTAAATAAATCATTTTCCTACCTGCAAGCTGTGTCCGAAGCCGTCTGCATCCTTGGGAGAACCACACCCGCATTACTATGCGACCACGTCGTTTCAATATAAGACTTTTAAAGTCATTTTGATAGTAGGCTAATATAGACACTTACACCATGTGTTGCCTTCATTATAACACATATATAACACTTTTAAAGTCATTTTGATAGTAGGCTAATATAGACACTTACACCATGTGTTGCCTTCATTATAACACATATATAAGACTTTTAAAGTCATTTTGATAGTAGGCTAATATAGACACTTACACCATGTGTTGCCTTCATTATAACACTTATTATGTGGCTTTTCATTTTTTGCGGTCCCAGACAGATTGGTTTTTTTGTATTTTTGGTCCAAATGGCTCTTTCAACGTTTTGAATTGCCGACCCCTGGTACATGACGACATTGTTGAAACGATATCAACATAAGAATATCAACCTCATCACCCTAGTATCAATACTGCAGCTGGTGATATTTCTAAATAGGATATATGTGTGGAAAGTGGATGTGCTTCAGCAAAAGCCATGAGGGCCACACTATGTCATTATGTCGGAGTGTGTACATAATGAATAGCAAGACTGCATGGCATGGAAGAACTAGCAGGACCACACTGCAGGCTTTTACTCTCAGGAGTGAGTGAGCCTTTGAGTTCAATCAGTCAGGTGCAATATTGATGCAGCTGTTGCATTTTTAATGCTACATAATGGATTCATCACATGATATTAGGCCGTGTGTGTGTTTCTCACCTGAGCGACACACACCAGCGATGTCTTTGTGTGTGTGTGTGTGTGTGTGTGTGTGTGTGTGTGTTTTTATCAGAGTCTGCGATGACTTATTCATATTGTTCTCCTCCGGTGGAATCTGCCGTCCGCTTGTCTCCCGCGCTTATTGTCACCGTGTTAAGGTTACATTGTGTAAGTGCTGTCTCGTGTCGCTGCACCAGCATCACAACGCACCCAAATAAGCATGCGCTCTTCTTTAAAATGTGCATCCCTTGCTGAGATTGTCTGTGTGGGTGTGCGTCAACCGTATGGTTGTCGTGCGTGCACAGTTAAAGGTCCGGAGAATGAGCACGTTCAGTGGAAGGCTCAGACTCCCAAAATGCAACACGGGACGACACAGGAAGTCCTTTGTACCGACAGCCATCGGACTGTATAATGCGTATGTTCCTTTTGACTGTACTTAAATGAATAATAGACTGCATTTATATTAATCACATGTGAATAATGTTGTATAAAAGACTGTATTTATATTTTTCACATGTGAATAATGCTGTATAATAGACTGCATTTATATTATTCACATGTGAATAATGCTGTATAATTTATATTATTCACATGTGAATAATGCTGTATAATAGACTGTATTTATATTATTCACATGTGAATAATGCTGTATAATAGACTGCATTTATGTTATTCACATGTGAATAATGCTGTATAATTTATATTATTCACATGTGAATAATGCTGGAAAATTTATATTATTCACATTTGAATAATGCTGTATAATAGACTGTATTTATGTTATTCACACATGAATAATGCTGTATAATAGACTGTATTTATGTTATTCACATATGAATAATGCTGTATAATAGACTGTATTTATGTTATTCACATATGAATAATGCTGTATAATAGACTGTATTTACATTATTCACGTGTGAATAATGCTGTATAATAGACTGTATTTATATTATTCACGTGTGAATAATGCTGTATAATAGACTGTATTTATATTATTCACGTGTGAATAATGCTGTATAATAGACTGTATTTATATTATTCACGTGTGAATAATGCTGTATAATAGACTGTATTTATATCATTCACACGTGAATAATGCTGTATAATAGACTGTATTTATATTATTCACATGTGAATAATGCAGTATAATAGCCTGCATTTATATTATTCACATGTGAATAATGCTGGATAATAGACTGTATTTATATTATTCGCATGTGAATAATGCTGTATAATAGACTTTATTTATATTATTCACATGTGAATAATGCTGTATAATAGACTGTATTTACATTATTCACATGTGAATAATGCTGCATAATAGACTGTATTTATATTATTCACATGTGAATAATGCTGTATAATAGACTGTATTTATATTATTCACGTGTGAATAATGCTGTATAATAGACTGTATTTATATTATTCACGTGTGAATAATGCTGTATAATAGACTGTATTTATATCATTCACACGTGAATAATGCTGTATAATAGACTGTATTTATATTATTCACATGTGAATAATGCTGTATAATAGACTATTTATATTATTCACATGTGAATAATGCTGTATAATTTATGTTATTCACATGTGAATAATGCTGTATAATAGACTGCATTTATATTATTCACATGTGAATAATGCTGTATAATAGACTGTATTTATGTTATTCACATGTGAATAATGCTGTATAATAAACTGTATTTATATTATTCACATGTGAAAAATGCTGTATAATAGACTGTATTTATATTATTCACACGTGAATAATGCTGTATAATAGACTGCATTTAGATTATTCACATGTGAATAATGCTGTATAATAGACTGTATTTATATCCTTCACATGTGAATAATGCTGTATAATAGACTGTATTTATATTATTCACATGTGAATAATGCTGTATAATAGACTGTATTTATATCCTTCACATGTGAATAATGCTGTATAATAGACTGTATTTATATTATTCACATGTGAATAATGCTGTATAATAGACTGTATCTATATTATTCACATGTGAATAATGCTGTATAATAGACTATTTATTTTGTTCACATGTGAATAATGCTGTATAATAAACTGTATTTATATAATTCGCATGTGAATAATGCGGTATAATAGACTGTATTTATATTATTCACATGTGAATAATGCTGTATAACAGGCTGTATTCATATTATTCGCATGTGAATAATGTTGTATAATAGACTGCATTTATATTATTCGCGTGTGAATAATGCTGTATAATAGACTGTATTCATATTATTCACATGTGAATAATGCTGTATAATAGACTGTATTTATGTTATTCACATGTGAATAATGCTGTATAATAGACTGTATTTATGTTATTCACATGTGAATAATGCTGTATAATAAACTGTATTTATATTATTCACGTGTGAATAATGCTGTATAATAGACTGTATTTATATAATTCACATGTGAATAATGCTGTATAATAGACTGTATTTATATTATTCACATGTGAATAATGCTGTATAATAGACTGTATTTATATTATTCACATGTGAATAATGCTGTATAATAGACTGTATTTATATTATTCACATGTGAATAATGCTGTATAATAGACTGTATTTATATTATTCACATGTGAATAATGCTGTATAATAGACTGCATTTATATTATTCACATGTGAATAATGCTGTATAATAGACTGCATTTATATTATTCACATGTGAATATTGCTGTATAGGTTTTTTCGGTTAAAGTTCAAGTACCAATGATTGTCACACACACACTAGGTGTGGCAAAATGATTCTCTGCATTTGACCCATCACCCTTGATCACCCCCTGGGAGGTGAGGGGAGCAGTGGGCAGCAGCGGTGGCTGCGCCCAGGAATAATTTTTGGTGATTTAACCCCCAATTCCAACCCTTGATGCTGAGTGCCAAGCAGGGAGGTAATGGCTCCCATTTTTATAGTCTTTGGTATGACTCGGCCGGGGTTTGAACTCACAACCTACCCATCTCAGGGCGGACACTCTAACCACTAGGCCACTGAGTAGGTAATATGATGGTAATATGTAGATAATATGACATGAAGAAAATATGAATATTTTGAGATATTTAGGGAAAGTAAATAAAAAAGTACTCTTATCTTTAATTATGATGATTATTTCTGGTTATGTTAGGCCAGCAGAGAAGGTCTTGCTGGCACACCACTGGTAATTACCTATTTTACAGAAAGCAAACTTGCCGAGCACAGATGTATATTCATGACATTTTGGAATATAAATCAATCTATCCATACTTCTCTAATTTTAGGCTTTATCGCCCATCTTTAGTGTGGACAAACACAGCTCATGAGCATTAGAGAGTGGAGAGAGTGGAGTCGGCTCTCTTAGACTTGGACAAACTTGAATGATCCACAAGGGAAATTGTTCCACACAGTAGCTCAGTTACAAAGGATGGAAAGTGTAAGGATGGAAAGGACAATGTAGGAATAAAATAGACTAAAAATGTACCGTAGTAGCAATATAAAATACAACATATATGTAATATTTACATAATATATGTACAGTATATGATACAGTGACGTGCGGTGAGGTTGATGGCTGGTGAGGCACTGAATTCATCACAGTCAGATTTACAAACATATGAACCCTAAAGAGTATCTTATTCACCATTTGATTGGCAACAGTTAACGGGTTATGTTTAAAAGCTCATACCAGCATTCTTCCCTGCTTGGCACTCAGCATCAAGGCTTGGAATTGGGGGTTAAATCACCAAAAATGATTCCCGGGAGCGGCACCGCTGCTGCCCACTGCTCCCCTCACCTCCCAGGGGGTGATCAAGGGGATGGGTCAAATGCAGAGGACACATTTCATTACACCTAGTGTGTGTGTGACAATCATTGCTACTTTAACTTAACT
Source organism: Nerophis lumbriciformis (assembly GCF_033978685.3). NCBI lineage: Eukaryota > Metazoa > Chordata > Actinopteri > Syngnathiformes > Syngnathidae > Nerophis > Nerophis lumbriciformis. Next base: position 40,350,703 of record NC_084564.2, read on the forward strand.
TTAACTTTACACATACAAACTGTAGCACACAAAAAAGCACATTTAATAAAAAAAACTTTATTATGGTCTTACCTTTACTTATAAATGAAGTCCATGCGCCACTGTTGTGCTGGATTAATGCACCCCCTGACGGGAGTGTTATATCAACTAAAGCCCTCACTTAAACATTCCACGTGCAAGATTGAATCAATTTAAAAACGTGTAACCGAGGGTTTATAAATGTCGCCTATACTGTATGAAACTACAAAATAACAAACACGGAGGCTCCAGTTTACACGAGGACCACTTTATTTACCTTCTTTCAAAAACTTCCGCTCCACTCCAACGTGTTATTACTTCCGCTCTTAGCGCCTTCAAAATAAGAGCTCAAGGCATATACTGTATAACAGCGCATAACAGGAACTTAACATCACAAAGAGGAAAGCCCGTGAAAATAGGTTACAAAAGTTATTTAATAAGAAGCCAAAAAGTGCAAAAACAATAATGTTCGTGTTGGAGGAGTTGTGAATTAGGTACACCTGCAGTCTGCAGGTGTACCTAATGTTGTGGCCCTGCAGTCATTCGCAACTCCTCCAACACGAACATTATTGTTTTTGCACTTTTTGGCTTCTTATGAAATAACTTTTTTAAATAGATTCAATCTTGCAAGTGGAAAGTTTAAGTGTGGGCTTTAGTTGATATAACACTCCCGTCAGGGGGTGCATCCTACGGCAGGGGTGCAGGAGGCGGGATTACTGTGAGCCTCAGCCAGTGCGTCTTTTGCAGCCGTTTTATAATTGCTCAGCACAAGAAATACGTTACACACATACAGTTGTTGACAAAACACACTGTACATTATATACCTCAGCTAACTAAACTATGGAAATGTATAATATAATTCATATAGCAATACGGTCTCACTGCACAGCAGACCAGCAGTTAGCCGAGTCCGCAATCCATGTTGAGGCACTGAGTGACGTGCCTCAACTGGCTGCTGATCACCGCACCGTCTCTTCTCAGTATTTGAATGGCAAATGTGAAAATTCAGCGATTTTGAATAAAAATAATCTAAAACTGGTGAAGTTAAATGGAAAATAACTTTATAGTATAATCACTGGATACATATAACAATTTAATTTTTTTTTTTCTTTTTAATTTTTTTTTCTTTCCATGATGGCACGTGAGGCCCCGCCTCACCTGCCTCTAGTGACTGCACGTCACTGATATGATATATACTTGGTTATATCTTGGTTGCTTTGTTGGGTCTGCTCCTGTCTCTGGCCATGCTGCCCCGTCATATTATCAGAATCAGAATCAGAATCAGAATCAAAATCAGAAAAAACCTTACAAATTCAATAGGTCCTTATGTCCCATTGTAAAAGGACTCCCTTTGGGATTCCTTTTACAATGGGCCATGCGGGCCCTAATTACTTTATTAATCCCCGAGGGGAAATTAAGATTTTCAGCACAATCCCATTCAAGAGCAGACAAACATTGCAGGGAGACAGAACAGGATCAAACATTACAGGGAGACAGAACAGGATCGCTGACGGGTCTGCCAACTTCCGGCGCCCCTTACAAAAAAGGTGAGAAACAGGTAAACGCAGGGACCCCAGTGGGGCCAAGGGAAAAAAACCTTGTAGCCATAGCACACATAAACATGTGTGTAAGAGGGAAACATCAAAGAAGACAAAGGACATTAGAGACATTAAAAGAGCAGAGCTGATGCAACCAGCCGTTTCTACACACAGCCACAAAAGTAAAACAACAACAAAAACACATACACTGTGTGTCATGTCTGTGTAATCATGTTTTGTTTTAGTCATGTTTTTAGTTATTGGACTCTTTAGTTTCTGGCTTTTCACTCCCTTGTCTTGTTTCCATGATTACCCATTAGTTTCACCTGTTCCACGTTTGGACTCATTGTGCACTCTTGTTTGTCACCATAGCAACCCATTAGTTTTCACCTGTCACGTCACGCACCTGTTTCACGTTTTGAGTCACACACCTGTTTTCGTTAATCATGTCTGTAGTATTTAAGTTCATTGTTTTCAGTTTGTCTTTCTGGTGACAACCCCACAATTATGCTCTACACACTCTTCATCCTCTTAGATCCTGCTTCATGTCCCATGCCAAAGTAAGTTTTTGTTCCATGTTTATAGTCTTTTTTGTTTTTCATAGTTTGTTATCCGCCATTGTGCGCGCCTTTTGTTTACTTCCTTGTTTTGTAGTTATAGTGTTAAATAAAAATGTACTTACATTCCAGTCGAACCTCGGATTCAGGAGGAACAGTGTGGTTTTCGTCCTGGTCGTGGAACTGTGGACCAGCTCTATACTCTCGGCAGGGTCCTTGAGGGTGCATGGGAGTTTGCCCAACCAGTCTACATGTGTTTTGTGGACTTGGAGAAGGCATTGGACCGTGTCCCTCGGGAAGTCCTGTGGGGAGTGCTCAGAGAGTACGGGGTATCGGACTGTCTGATTGTGGCAGTCCGCTCCCTGTATGATCAGTGCCAGAGCTTGGTCCGCATTGCCGGTAGTAAGTCGGACACGTTTCCAGTGAGGGTTGGACTCCGCCAAGGCTGCCCTTTGTCACCGATTCTGTTCATAACTTTTATGGACAGAATTTCTAGGCGCAGTCAAGGCGTTGAGGGGATCTGGTTTGGTGGCTGCAGGATTAGGTCTCTGCTTTTTGCAGATGATGTGGTCCTGATGGCTTCATCTGGCCAGGATCTTCAGCTCTCACTGGATCGGTTCGCAGCTGAGTGTGAAGCGACTGGGATGAGAATCAGCACCTCCAAGTCCGAGTCCATGGTTCTCGCCCGGAAAAGGGTGGAGTGCCATCTCCGGGTTGGGGAGGAGATCTTGCCCCAAGTGGAGGAGTTCAAGTACCTCGGAGTCTTGTTCACGAGTGGGGGAAGAGTGGATCGTGAGATCGACAGGCGGATCGGTGCGGCGTCTTCAGTAATGCGGACGCTGTATCGATCCGTTGTGGTGAAGAAGGAGCTGAGCCGGAAGGCAAAGCTCTCAATTTACCGGTCGATCTACGTTCCCATCCTCACCTATGGTCATGAGCTTTGGGTTATGACCGAAAGGACAAGATCACGGGTACAAGCGGCCGAAATGAGTTTCCTCCGCCGGGTGGCGGGGCTCTCCCTTAGAGATAGGGTGAGAAGCTCTGCCATTCGGGAGGAGCTCAAAGTAAAGCCGCTGCTCCTCCACATCGAGAGGAGCCAGATGAGGTGGTTCGGGCATCTGGTCAGGATGCCACCCGAACGCCTCCCTAGGGAGGTGTTTCGGGCACGTCCCACCGGTAGGAGGCCGCGGGGAAGACCCAGGACACGTTGTGAAGACTATGTCTCCCGGCTGGCCTGGGAACGCCTCGGGGTCCCACAGGAAGAGCTGGACGAAGTGGCTGGGGAGAGGGAAGTCTGGGCTTCCCTGCTTAAGCTGCTGCCCCCGCGACCCGACCTCGGATAAGCGGAAGAAGATGGATGGATGGATGGATGGATTACATTCCCGTCTCGCCCGAGCCAACTTTCCGTTGCATTCCGGAAAAGCAAACACCCAAGACCAAGTCATGACACTGTGGTGGCCTCTGCGGTGTCCCACACCATTGTCTGCTGGGGTGGGGGGGGAGCATGGCCAGAGACAGGAGCAGACCCAACAAAGCAACCAAGAGAGCCGACTCCACCCTCGGCCGCCCACCAACTCTCGGACCTGTCAGTGATCCTGTTCTGTCTCCCTGTAATGTTTGTCTGCTTTTGAATGGGATTGTGCTGAAAATCTTGATTTCCCATCGGGGATTATTGAAGTATTTCTGATTCTGGTTCTGATTTAAACCTGCAGATGCAAAGCAGTGTGTTTCCAGGGCTCACAAAAAGCATTGTCTAACTTCCGGCATCAAGGCCGCACTTGTAGATAGACTTTAGTAAGTGAAAGATACTACGATAATTCATCTTTTTACTAGTTGATTGTATGGACCACAGGTTTGTACTGTACTTGGTTTTCATTCACACATGTTGGTAACATTCTCTTGTCTCGTTTTCTTCTATGTATCTGTCAGATTGATATCAGTTATGATTGCAAAAAACCCACAGTTGAACTCCTCCTGAATGCATCCATTGTCAAAGTTGGCTGTAATGTTATCTAGCTGCCAGGTGCTGGGACTCCTTTCCACAGGGACTCCTTTGTGTCCTCCTTGTTGCACTTTGCAAACTCCTCATAGGAAGTCGCCATTTGCTATATTACTTACATCTTTCTTACATGGTAAAAATGCAATTTTTAAAATTTATTTATATATATATATTAGAGATGCGCGGATAGGCAATTATTTCATCCGCAACCGCATCAGAAAGTCGTCAACCATCCGCCAATCCACCCGACCTAATATTTAATCAGAACCGCATCCGCCCGCACCCGCCCGTTGTTATATATCTAATATAGACGATGCAAGGCATTAGTGAGGTTATAAAGCTTTTGCCTGTTAAAGAAAGGAGACTGATCCAATGCAGCACAGACATTCGTGTGCCACGCTGTCACGGCCTAGACGTACACCAGTGCACAATCATATGGGAGCCGCGCTGAGCGCACCTCCAAGCGCGTCTCGCTGCCGGCGACGGCCGGGTATATGGGCCCGACGCTCCAGCGCCATCCATTTTCAGGGCTAGTTGATTCGGCAGGTGGGTTGTTACACACTCCTTAGCGGGTTCCGACGTCCATGGCCACCGTCCTGCTGTCTATATCAACCAGGGTGAGCCCCACCCCTTTCGTGAGCGCACTGCGCGCGGAGTGACCCCTGTTACGCGCCCCCGGCTACAGGGGTGGCGGGCAGGTAAGCTGCGCGGGCGGAGCGCGCGGAGTGACCCCTGTTACGAGCCCCCGGCCACGGGGGTGGCGGGCAGGTAAGCTGCTTACCTGCTGCGCGTGACGCCGGCCGCGGCGAAGGCGGACGAGGCGGGGTGTCGGTGCGGTGGGCGCGGTGGTGACCCTGGACGTGCGTCGGGCCCTTCTCGCGGATCGCCTCAGCTACGGCTCCCGGTGGGGCCCTCTCGGGGGAAGGGGCCTCGGTCCCGGACCCCGGCGAGGCGTCCCTTCTCCGCTCCGTAAAAGTGTCCATCTCTTTTTTTTTTCTTCTTCTGTTGTGGCATATGCTGCAGGTGCCTGCTAGTTTTTCGTATGTGGGTAACAACATTTAACTGATTGATGCTGAGTGCCAAGCAGGGAGGTAATGGCTCCCATTTTTATAGTCTTTGGTATGACTCGGCCGGGGTTTGAACTCACAACCTACCAGTGACGTGCGGTGAGGTTCATGACTGGTGAGGCACTGACTTCATCACAGTCAGATTTACAAACATATGAACCCTAAAGAGTATCTTATTCACCATTTGATTGGCAGCAGTTAACGGGTTATGTTTAAAAGCTCATACCAGCATTCTTCCCTGCTTGGCACTCAGCATCAAGGCTTGGAATTGGGGGTTAAATCACCAAAAATGATTCCCGGGCGCGGCACCGCTGCTGCCCACTGCTCCCCTCACCTCCCAGGGGGTGATCAAGGGGATGGGTCAAATGCAGAGGACACATTTCATTACACCTAGTGTGTGTGTGACAATCATTGGTACTTTAACTTAACTTTAACTTTACACATACAAACTGTAGCACACAAAAAAGCACATTTAATAAAAAAAAACGTTATTATGGTCTTACCTTTACTTATAAATGAAGTCCATGCGCCGCTGTTGTGCTGGATTAACGCACCCCCTGACGGGAGTGTTATATCAACTAAAGCTCTCACTTCAACTTTCCACGTGCAAGATTGAATCTATTTAAAAAAGTGTAACCGAGGGTTTATAAATGTCGCCTATACTGTATGAAACTACAAAATAACAAACACGGAGGCTCCAGTTTACACGAGGACCACTTTATTTACCTTCTTTCAAAAACCTCCGCTCCACTCCAACGTGTCATCACTTCCGCTCTTAGCGCCTTCAAAATAAGAGCTCAAGGCATATACTGTATAACAGCGCATAACAGGAACTTAACATCACAAAGAGGAAAGCCCATGAAAATAGGTTACAAAAGTTATTTCATAAGAAGCCAAAAAGTGCAAAAACAATAATGTTCGTGTTGGAGGAGTTGTGAATGTTGTGGCCCTGCAGTCATTCACAACTCCTCCAACATGAACATTATTGTTTTTGCACTTTTTGGCTTCTTATGAAATAACTTTTTTAAATAGATTCAATCTTGCACGTGGAAAGTTTAAGTGTGGGCTTTAGTTGATATAACACTCCCGTCAGGGGGTGCATTCTACGGCGGGGGTGCAGGAGGCGGGATTACTGGAGCCTCAGCCAGTGCGTCTTTTGCAGCCGTTTTTATGATCGCTCAGCACAAGAAATACGTTACACACATACAGTTGTTGACAAAATACACTGTACATTATATACCTCAGCTAACTAAACTATGGAAATGTATAATATAGTTCATATAGCAATACGGTCTCACTGCACAGCAGGCCAGCAGTTAGCCGAGTCATTGCGCAATCCATGGTGAGGCACTGAGTGACGTGCCTCAACTGGCTGCTGATCACCGCACCGTCTCTTCTCAGTATTTGAACGGCAAATGTGAAAATTCAGCGATTTTGAATAAAAATAATCTAAAACTGGTGAAGTTAAATGGAAAATAACTTTATAGTATAGTCACTGGATACATATAACAATTTAATAACATTTTTTTCTTTTTACATTTTTTTTCTTTCCACATTTCCTTTGGCCTAGTAAGTTAAAGTGCTGGTATTATTGCACATAGTTCTATTACATGAGTAGTTAGCAATAACAGATGCATTTACGCATGGAAAGTTGGAGCAAAAAAAAAGCTAACATTAATGTATCTACGTATGAAATATTGCACAAAATATGCATACATAACTTTTAGAATGGAAATAGACAGAAATCTATTGGAACGGTCAACTGCAGAGAATAATTTCGCCACACCTAGTGCAGTGTTTTTCAACCTTTTTTGAGCCGAGGCACATTTTTTGCGTTGAAAAAATTTCAGCCTTTTTTGAGCCGAGGCACATTTTGTGCGTTGAAAAAATGCGGACATCGTTAAAAAACGAAACTGAGTTGACAGTAAAAAGTCGTTGTCGCAATTGTTGGATATGACTTTAAAGCATAACCAAACACATCACTATAGCTCTTGTCTCAAAGTAGGTGTACTGTCACCACCTGTCACATCACACCCTGACTTATTTGGACTTTTTTGCTGTTTTCCTGTGTGTAGTGTTTTACTTCTTGTCTTGCGCTCCTATTTAAATGGCTTTTTGTCTTTTTTTGGTATTTTCCTGTAGCAGTTTCATGTCTTCCTTTGAGCGATATTTCCCGCATCTACTTTGTTTTAGCAATCAAGAATATTTCAGTTGTTTTTATCCTTCTTTGTGGGGACATTGTTGATTGTCATGTCATGTTCGGTTGTACGTTGTGGATGCCGTCTTTGCTCCACAGTAAGTCTTTGCTGTCGTCCAGCATTCTGTTTTTGTTTACTTTGTAGCCAGTTCAGTTTTAGTTTCATTCTGCATAGCCTTCCCTAAGCTTCAATGCCTTTTCTTAGGGGCACTCAGCTTTTGTTTATTTTTGGTTTAAGCCAATGGTTCTTAACCTGGGTTTGATCGAACCCTCGGGGTTTGGTGAGTCAAGACACACCCGACTCATCGTGTAAATAAAAACTTCTCCCTATCGGCGTATTACGGATACGGCAACAGCTGACTGGTTTGCAGGTGTGTAATTTGTTGTGAGTTTATGCACTGTGTTGGTTTTGTTCTTTGAACAAGGTGATGTTCATGCACGCTTCATTTTGTGCACCAGTAATAAATCATGGTAACACTTTAGTATGGGGTGTCATGACTTGGTCCTGGGTGTTTGCTTTTCCGGAAGGGAACGGAAAGTTGGCTCGGGCGAGATGGGAATGTGAGTACATGATTGTTTATTACTATCAAAAAAAAAGTACAAACGAACAGCGCGCACAGTGGCGGAGAAATAACTTGGCTATGAAAACAAATACTTGCACAAAGGCAGAAACTATGAACAACAAAAAACACTAACTGTGGCATTAACGAACAAAAACTTACTTGGCTTGGACTAAAGTTGCAGCATCAAAGATGGACATGAAAAAACAAGTGTCAGGAATGTGAAGAGCATAAATGTGGGATGTCGCCAGAAAGACAAAGTGAAAACAATGAACTTAAATACTACAGACATGATTAACGAAAACAGGTGCGTGACTCAAAACGTGAAACAGGTGCGTGACGTGACAGGTGAAAACTAATGGGTTGCTATGGTGACAAACAAGAGTGCACAATGAGTCCAAACGTGGAACAGGTGAAACTAATGGGTAATCATGGAAACAAGACAAGGGAGTGAAAAGCCAGAAACTAAAGAGTCCAATAACTAAACAAAACAAAACATGACTAAAACAAAACATGATTACACAGACATGACATGGGGAACATATTCATCATTAATTAGTTGCTTATTAACATGCAAATTAGTAACATATTGGCTCTTAACTCTGCAGCATCGCGTGGACATCGGGGGCGGTACCTCTGGATTGGCAGACCGGGGTGGTGGTTCCTCTCTTTAAGAAGGGGAACCGGAGGGTATGTTCTAACTATCGTGGGATCACACTCCTCAGCCTTCCCGGTAAGGTCTATTCAGGTATACTGGAGAGGAGGCTACGCCGGATAGTCGAACCTCGGATTCAGGAGGAACAGTGTGGTTTTCGTCCTGGTCGTGGAACTGTGGACCAGCTCTATACTCTCGGCAGGGTCCTTGAGGGTGCATGGGAGTTTGCCCAACCAGTCTACATGTGCTTTGTGGACTTGGAGAAGGCATTCGACCGTGTCCCTCGGGAAGTCCTGTGGGGAGTGCTCAGAGAGTATGGGGTATCGGACTGTCTGATTTTGGCGGTCCGCTCCCTGTATGATCAGTGCCAGAGCTTGGTCCGCATTGCCGGCAGTAAGTCGGACACGTTTTCCAGTGAGGGTTGGACTCCGCCAAGGCTGCCCTTTGTTACCCATTCTGTTCATAACTTTTATGGACAGAATTTCTAGGCGCAGTCAAGGCGTTGAGGGGATCTGGTTTGGTGGCTGCAGGATTAGGTCTCTGCTTTTTGCAGATGATGTGGTCCTGATGGCTTCATCTGGCCAGGATCTTCAGCTCTCGCTGGATCGGTTCGCAGCCGAGTGTGCAGCGACTGGGATGAGAATCAGCACCTCCAAGTCCGAGTCCATGGTTCTCGCCCGGAAAAGGGTGGAATGCCATCTTCGGGTTGGGGAGGAGACCCTGCCCCAAGTGGAGGAGTTCAAGTACCTCGGAGTCTTGTTCACGAGTGAGGGAAGAGTGGATCGTGAGATCGACAGGCGGATCGGTGCGGCATCTTCAGTAATGCGGACGCTGTATCGATCCGTTGTGGTGAAGAAGGAGCTGAGCCGGAAGGCAAAGCTCTCAATTTACCGGTCGATCTACGTTCCCATCCTCACCTATGGTCATGAGCTTTGGGTTATGACCGACAGGACAAGATCACGGGTACAAGCGGCCGAAATGAGTTTCCTCCGCCGGGTGGCGGGGCTCTCCCTTAGAGATAGGGTGAGAAGCTCTGTCATCCGGGGGGAGCTCAAAGTAAAGCCGCTGCTCCTCGACATCGAGAGGAGCCAGATGAGGTGGTTCGGGCATCTGGTCAGGATGCCACCCGATCGTCTCCCTCGGGAGGTGTTTAGGGCACGTCCGACCGGTAGGAGGCCACGGGGAAGACCCAGGACACGTTGGGAAGACTATGTCTCCCGGCTGGCCTGGGAACGCCTCGGGATCCCCCGGGAGGAGCTGGACGAAGTGGCTGGGGAAAGGGAAGTCTGGGCTTCCCTGCTTAAGCTGCTGCCCCCGCGACCCGACTTCGGATAAGCGGAAGAAGATGGATGGATGGATGGATGGATGGATGGCTCTTAACTAGTCATTATTAAGTACTTATTAATGCCTTATTTGGCATGGCCTTATTATAACCCTAACCCTCTAACCCTAAACCTAACCCTCTAACCCTAAACCTAACCAAAAAACTCTAAATTAAGTCTTTGTTACTTAGAATATGTTTCCCTAGTGTCCAAAAAACTCTAAATTAAGTCTTTCTTACTTAGAATATGTTCCCCATTTTAAAGTGTTACCAAAAACATATAACTTTGTCTTGAATTTGAAAAAAAACATTTTATTTTTCACTAAAGAAGGGTTCGGTGAATGCGCATATGAAACTGGTGGGGTTCGGTACCTCCCACAAGGTTAAGAACCACTGGTTTAAGCATTAGATACCTTTTTACCTGCACTCTACCTCCTGCTGTTTCCGACAAAGCAATTAGCTACCGGCTGCCACCTACTGATATAGAAGAGTATTACACGGTTACTCTGCCGAGCTCTAGACAGCACCGACACTCAACAACAACACATCATTTGTGTGTGACAATCATGGGTACTTTAACTGAACTAATGGCAAGTATATCAAGCTTTATTATATATCCATGCTCTTGTCCTTGAATGTGATGTATCACCTATAACCCATCAGATACTCAAGCCAAAAAAAAAGCTTACTACTAGCAAAAATGGGTAAAAAAGAAGACATACTTGCCAACCCTCCCGAATTTTCCGGGAGACTCCCGAAATTCAGCGCCTCTCCCGAAAACCTCCCGGGACAAATATTCTCCGGAAAATCTCCCGATTTCCAGCCGGAGCTGGAGGCCACGCCCCCTCCAGCTCCATGCGGACCTGAGTGAGGACAGCCTTTTTTCAGGACGGGAGGACAACAGGGTGACAAGAACTAAATCATCCAGACTAGAGATACATTGTATTATTATGTTTATCTTACCTAAAAATAAATATATTTACTAATTTAAAAAAAAAAAAAAATAACGAAATAAATTTTTACTATATTTTGCTAAAAACATCAAAATTAATTGTATTTTTATGTGTATTTTTTCCGACTCCTTATTACATCCAGCCATAGAATTATACATTAAAATAAACATATTTGAAATAATTAATTTTAAATTATCATAATAATTCATTTAAAATGACCATATTTAATTATTAAAATAATTGCTTGTTTATCAACAACTTTAGCATTTTATTCATTACATTTTGAAGCTCTCAGAAGCCAAGTTATGTTATATTCCTAAAGATTTATTTATGCAAGTTTGAAGTATCAATTATCTAAACACAGTTTTGTTTGCATATTTTCAGGATATATATATATATACACAGGTAAAAGCCAGTAAATTAGAATATTTTGAAAAACTTGATTTATTTCAGTAATTGCATTCAAAAGGTGTAACTTGTACATTATATTTATTCATTGCACACAGACTGATGCATTCAAATGTTTATTTCATTTAATTTTGATGATTTGAAGTGGCAACAAATGAAAATCCAAAATTCCGTGTGTCACAAAATTAGAATATTACTTAAGGCTAATACAAAAAAGGGATTTTTAGAAATGTTGGCCAACTGAAAAGTATGAAAATGAAAAATATGAGCATGTACAATACTCAATACTTGGTTGGAGCTCCTTTTGCCTCAATTACTGCGTTAATGCGGCGTGGCATGGAGTCGATGAGTTTCTGGCACTGCTCAGGTGTTATGAGAGCCCAGGTTGCTCTGATAGTGGCCTTCAACTCTTCTGCGTTTTTGGGTCTAGCATTCTGCATCTTCCTTTTCACAATACCCCACAGATTTTCTATGGGGCTAAGGTCAGGGGAGTTGGCGGGCCAATTTAGAACAGAAATACCATGGTCCGTAAACCAGGCACGGGTAGATTTTGCGCTGTGTGCAGGCGCCAAGTCCTGTTGGAACTTGAAATCTCCATCTCCATAGAGCAGGTCAGCAGCAGGAAGCATGAAGTGCTCTAAAACTTGCTGGTAGACGGCTGCGTTGACCCTGGATCTCAGGAAACAGAGTGGACCGACACCAGCAGATGACATGGCACCCCAAACCATCACTGATGGTGGAAACTTTACACTAGACTTCAGGCAACGTGGATCCTGTGCCTCTCCTGTCTTCCTCCAGACTCTGGGACCTCGATTTCCAAAGGAAATGCAAAATTTGCATGGTTGGGTGATGGTTTGGGGTGCCATGTCATCTGCTGGTGTCGGTCCACTCTGTTTCCTGAGATCCAGGGTCAACGCAGCCGTCTACCAGCAAGTTTTAGAGCACTTCATGCTTCCTGCTGCTGACCTGCTCTATGGAGATGGAGATTTCAAGTTCCAACAGGACTTGGCGCCTGCACACAGCACAAAATCTACCCGTGCCTGGTTTACGGACCATGGTATTTCTGTTCTAAATTGGCCCGCCAACTCCCCTGACCTTAGCCCCATAGAAAATCTGTGGGGTATTGTGAAAAGGAAGATGCAGAATGCCAGACCCAAAAACGCAGAAGAGTTGAAGGCCACTATCAGAGCAACCTGGGCTCTCATAACACCTGAGCAGTGCCAGAAACTCATCGACTCCATGCCATGCCGCATTAACGCAGTAATTGAGGCAAAAGGAGCTCCAACCAAGTATTGAGTATTGTACATGCTCATATTTTTCATTTTCATACTTTTCAGTTGGCCAACATTTCTAAAAATCCCTTTTTTGTATTAGCCTTAAATAATATTCTAATTTTGTGACACACGGAATTTTGGATTTTCATTTGTTGCCACTTCAAATCATCAAAATTAAATGAAATAAACATTTGAATGCATCAGTCTGTGTGCAATGAATAAATATAATGTACAAGTTACACCTTTTGAATGCAATTACTGAAATAAATCAAGTTTTTCAAAATATTCTAATTTACTGGCTTTTACCTGTATATGTATGAAATACTTCACTTGGTGAATTCTAGCTGTCAATATACTCCTCCCCTCTTAACCACGCCCCGCCCCACCCCTGACCACGCCCCCCGCCCCCCACCTCCCGAAATCGGAGGTTTCAAGGTTGGCAAGTATGGACTATGGAGAACTTTTTTTGCAAAAGGAAAAGGCCAGGGGCTCCCACTAATTCAACGTTATGGTGACTTTTTTCACGTATTCATTTTTCATGCACTTATTTGCTAGATTTATCTGGCACCCTGAAAATAATGTCTACATTAAACATTAAAATAAGGCCTACATTAAACCAAAAAGGTTGCCTTACAGCAAGTGAAGGCATTCTTTCCCTTTTATTGAAGGTTTGTTGCCTGCCATCTAGCGGCCATTCTCTGGTACAACACTTTCTTTTGGACTCTTTGCCTTTTGTGGGCTTTCAGTGTTTTTATTGTCAAAAACCAAAAAGCTGTCTTATTTCATTTAAACACACTTTCTTCTCCCTTTTAAGGTTGTTTCCTCTGCTGTTTATACCCTGAGTAATTCCAACATAAGACTCGTTTGATGACTTGCCGTCCATAAAAGGAACCATGTTTTCCCCTCACCTCTTATGCTGACTTAAAACTTGCATTCATTGCCTCATATTTGTTGCACTTTAAAGCGTTTTGTTGCACCTCAAGTGTGAAAGTGTTTTGGCAGAGTTTGCTGCTATCTGGTATTGACTGATAAGCTTCTTTAGGACTTCACAAGGCAACCATTTAGCACATTTTAATGCAATAAAAAAAACAAAATAGGATTGCATAAGATGTCACAAGGATAAATATAAATAACCAACATATTTAATGGCTCATCGTGAAATCAAAGCGACACTTAAAGTCTAACGTGTGAAAACTGTGTGGGTTGTGCATTTCCCACCTAGGCCTCCAGTGATGTTTTACTTAGTCCGACTTCGATAAATACCTCTCACGATACAATCATTTATGTCGCACGGCTTGAAAAACTTATATACAGAAACACACTTGCGCACTGCTGGGCATTGAATCACCTCAAGTTGTCACGAGTGTACAAAACGGGCTATTTTTTTTTGGCACATTTAAAAAGCCAATAAACCCGCATCAGACATGGTACTGTCAAAAGTACAAAAAAACATATTGAATGTGAAAGAATATAATAGAACTCACAATTTGCAGTAAGTCGGACACGTTTCCAGTGAGGGTTGGACTCCGCCAAGGCTGCCCTTTGTCACCCATTCTGTTCATAACTTTTATGGACAGAATTTCTAGGCGCAGTCAAGGCGTTGAGGGGATCTGGTTTGGTGGCTGCAGGATTAGGTCTCTGCTTTTTGCAGATGATGTGGTCCTGATGGCTTCATCTGGCCAGGATCTTCAGCTCTCACTGGATCGGTTCGCAGTAGAGTGTGAAGCGACTGAGAGATGAGAATCAGCACCTCCAAGTCCGAGTCTATGGTTCTCGCCCGGGAAAAGGGTGGAGTGCCATCTCCGGGTTGAGGAGAAGACCCTGCCCCAAGTGGAGGAGTTCAAGTACCTCGGAGTCTTGTTCATGAGTGAGGGAAGAGTGGATCAGTGTCAGAGCTTGGTCCTCATTGCCGGCAGTAAGTCGGACACGTTTCCAGTGAGGGTTGGACTCCGCCAAGGCTGCCCTTTGTCACCCATTCTGTTCATAACTTTTACGGACAGAATTTCTAGGCGCAGTCAAGGCGTTGAGGGGATCTGGTTTGGTGGCTGCAGGATTAGGTCTCTGCTTTTTGCAGATGATGTGGTCCTGATGGCTTCATCTGGCCAGGATCTTCAGCTCTCACTGGATCGGTTCGCAGCTGAGTGTGAAGCGACTGAGAGATGAGAATCAGCACCTCCAAGTCCGAGTTCATGGTTCTCGCCCGGAAAAGGGTGGAGTGCCATCTCCGGGTTGGGGAGGAGATCTTGCCCCAAGTGGAGGAGTTCAAGTACATCGGAGTCTTGTTCACGAGTGAGGGAAGAGTGGATCAGTGTCAGAGCTTGGTCCGCATTGCCGGCAGTAAGTCGGACACGTTTCCAGTGAGGGTTGGACTCCGCCAAGGCTGCCCTTTGTCACCCATTCTGTTCATAACTTTTACGGACAGAATTTCTAGGCGCAGCCAAGGCATTGAGGGGATCTTGTTTGGTGGCTGCAGGATTAGGTCTCTGCTTTTTGCAGATGATGTGGTCCTGATGGCTTCATCTGGCCAGGATCTTCAGCTCTCACTGGATCGGTTCGCAGTAGAATGTGAAGCGACTGAGAGATGAGAATCAGCACCTCCAAGTCCGAGTCCATGGTTCTCGCCCGGAAAAGGGTGGAGTGCCATCTCCGGGTTGGGGAGGAGATCTTGCCCCAAGTGGAGGAGTTCAAGTACCTCGGAGTCTTGTTCACGAGTGAGGGAAGAGTGGATCAGTGTCAGAGCTTGGTCCGCATTGCCGGCAGTAAGTCGGACACGTTTCCAGTGAGGGTTGGACTCCGCCAAGGCTGCCCTTTGTCACCCATTCTGTTCATAACTTTTACGGACAGAATTTCTAGGCGCAGTCAAGGCGTTGAGGGGATCTGGTTTGGTGGCTGCAGGATTAGGTCTCTGCTTTTTGCAGATGATGTGGTCCTGATGGCTTCATCTGGCCAGGATCTTCAGCTCTCACTGGATCGGTTCGCAGTAGAGTGTGAAGCGACTGAGAGATGAGAATCAGCACCTCCAAGTCCGAGTCCATGGTTCTCGCCCGGAAAAGGGTGGAGTGCCATCTCAGGGTAGGGGAAGAGACCCTTCCCCAAGTGGAGGAGTTCAAGTACCTCGGAGTCTTGTTCACGAGTGAGGGAAGAGTGGATCAGTGTCAGAGCTTGGTCCGCATTTCCGGCAGTAAGTCGGACACGTTTCTAGTGAGGGTTGGACTCCGCCAAGGCTGCCCTTTGTCACCGATTCTGTTCATAACTTTTATGGACAGAATTTCATAGGCTAACAACTATGAACTCGGGAGACTCCCGAAATTCAGCGCCTCTCCCGAAAACCTCCCGGGACAAATTTTCTCCCGAAAGTCTCCCGAAATTCAGGTGGAGCTGGAGGCCACGCCCCCTCCAGCTCCATGCGGACCATAATGTCCTCCCAGCGCGGCAACAACACACAACAACAGCAGTCATGTTTTCGTCTACCGTAAAGCAGTTCGTCTGCCGTAAAGAGCAATGTTGTGACACTCTTAAACAGGACAATACTGCCATCTGCTGTACATGCATATGTGACAATAACATCCACGGCTTTTAGAGAGTATATATATAGTATATATAGAGTATATATATAATAAAATAAATAAATATATATATATATATATATCGCTAGAATTCACTGAAAGTCAAGTATTTCTTATATATACTTGGTGAATTCTAGCTGTAAATCATACTTGCCAACCCTCCCGGATTTTCCGGGAGACTCCCGAAATTCAGCGCCTCTCCCGAAAACCTCCCGGGACAAATTTTCTCCCGAAAATCTCCTGAAATTCAGGCGGAGCTGGAGGCCACGCCCCCTCCAGCTCCATGCGGACCTGAGTGACGTGTTGACAGCCTGTTCACACGTCTGCTTTCCCATAATATAAACAGCTAATGATGGAGGGCGAGTTCTTGGTTTCTTATGTGGG
Organism: Nerophis lumbriciformis; assembly: GCF_033978685.3. NCBI lineage: Eukaryota > Metazoa > Chordata > Actinopteri > Syngnathiformes > Syngnathidae > Nerophis > Nerophis lumbriciformis. The sequence continues at coordinate 40,367,200 of NC_084564.2, forward strand.
TTTATTGTTAGGCAGTTTCATTAACGTCCTCCCAGCGCGGTAACAACACACAACAACAGCAGTCAAGTTTTTGTCCCCCGTAAAGCAGTTCGTCTGCCGTAAACAGCAATGTTGTGACACTTTTAAACAGGACAATACTGCCATCTACTGTACATGCATATGTGACCCACCCATAATGTGTCACATTTTTGTGTTGATTTATTTATTTTATTTTGTGGTTTGAATTCGTTTTTGGAGCTGTCATTACAGATTTATCAGTATTCACATTGGTCAGTAGGGGGCAGTAGGGCGTTTCTTCCCAATTGAATGCTATCACCTGCAGACCGGAAGCGTCTTGTCATTCTGATGAGCGCGACCAGTCTGTGAACAATTGAAACGTCCTGGATGATTTTTCCTCCTGTATAACAGGTTAGTTATGGTGAATCAACTCACTGAATAATTTTACATGTGATCTTTATAAGTTTAAGTACACATTCTGATGGTGGAGCCTAACTCTAAAGTGTTTGTGAGTTGTAGTTTGTATTTGTGAATGAATCCAGTGCACAGCTGCAGTAATCAATACAAAAAGGCGACGTGAGTGCGCAATGTTTATATAGGGACTTCTGATCCTAATTCAGACTCCCAAATTAGAGCTCCCGTTTTCTTATTGATTTTATAATGTATATTTGTATAATGTGTGTGTTCTGAAATAGTGACAGAGAGTAGAACAAGGATGGACAATTCAACCCTTAACTCAACAATGACTAGATGAGTGTCATGTGTGTGTATATGTGTAAATAAATGAACACTGAAATTCAAGTATTTATTTTATTTATTTTTATATATATATATATATATATATATATATATATATATATATATATATATATGTAATAATATATATATATATATATATATATATATATATATATATATATATATATATATATATATATATATATATATATATATATAGCTAGAATTCACTGAAAGTCAAGTATTTCTTATATATATATATATATATATATATATCTTAACCACGCCCCCCGCCCCACCCCCGACCACGCCCCCACCCCCCCACCCCCGAAATCGGAGGTCTCAAGGTTGGCAAGTATGCTCTAAATATACTCCTCCCCTCTTAACCATGCCCCCAACCACACACCCCCGACCACACCTCCCGGAATTGGAGGTCTCAAGGTTGGCAAGTATGCAGAGGACATAAGTAAAGGATATTAAATGAGCTCAAATATACCTACAAACGAGGCATAATGATGCAACACTAGCCTAAATAGCATGTTAGCATCGATTAGCTTGCAGTCATGCATTGAACAAATATGCCTGATTAGCACTCCAAGTCAACAACATCAACAAAGCGCACCTTTGCGCATTCACGCACAGCATAAACCATTTGGTGGACAAAATGAGACAAAGAAGGAGTGGCATGAAACACGTCTTTCTGTGGCAGCATCGAAGAAAGTTGTACATGTGAACAAACCGTTGAGTCACAGTCCACACAACGGTGAGTTCAAGGGCCGCTGAAGTTAGTAGGACACAACGGCGCTCGCCAAATACTTAAGCATGTATAACATAAACAGTGGGATTTCTAACAATTAAGAAGGTTTGTCCTCCTACAGAAAATATATTATGACAAAAAACATATTTTTCCATACATTTTTGAAAAAGGCCCTAGCGCCACGGGTTGCTGGCCCCCAGCTTAATCCTTGTATATGTTTCAAAAGAGACCCTTTGGTGCTGTTGTTGTGTAAAAGTTGCTTATTATTATTTGTACAATTGATGCTCTGGTCACCAGTGGGAGTTGCAGTGATTGCATCCTGCCAGCAGAGGGCGCCATCACCTCCAACCAGCATCAACTAAAGGACTGCAATTGGATGATTTGGTACATTGTGATTACCATAAGGGACAAGACATTGACTATTGCATGAGGACACTACGACATTTAGAAAGCTTCCAAAAAATGTAATTGGTAGAAAAGTGGAGTTGAGACAAGATGAAAGCTGACATTTATAACAAAACCAAACAAAAAAGGCAGAAAATGGGTTCCCAAGTACAAGTGGCAATTACCTGGAAGGTCTATTTGTACCAAGCAATAGGCGGCTGAACAAGTCCTTTCTTTTTCTTTTTCTTTTTTTGCCAAACAGCAGATGGATAATTCTGGAAACCATCTCAACAGTATTCAGCAGAGGTGGGACCAAGTCATTGTTTTGCAAGTCACAAGTAAGTCTCAAGTCTTTGCCCTCAAGTCCGAGTCAAGTCCCGAGTCAAGCCAGGCAAGCCCCGAGTCAAGTCCAAAGTCAAGACTGGAAAGTCTCAAGTCTAAGTCCTGCATTTTGAGTTTCGAGTCCTTTCAAGTCCTTTTAACCACAGACTAATATATTAACACAGATTGTGTATGCTTTTCAAACGCTGTATTTATTTATTAAAACAAGTGCATTTTAAATTGCAGGAAAGAAAATTGTGCTGACATTGCACTTTATAATAGCACTATTAACCAGTCATTTTAAACATTAACTCATTCCTTTACAGAACAAACACATTGAAAAATAAAGTGCAAATGTACTTATTTGTACAAAAGTGTTAACATTGAAAAAACATGACATATACGTGAACATAACAAAAAAGTTGTACTTTTTATATGTCAGGGCCCTATGCTGCATTGCATTTGCAAAAGACCAAATTAGCCAAGAGTCTGTCAGTCATTTGTGCACGATGGGGGCGTAGTATGATGCCACCATGGCTGAAAACTCGCTCCACTGGAGCACTGGAGGCAGGCACTGCCAAGACTCTCATGGCCACTCGGAACAGTGAAGGAAGAGTCTTCATGTTCAATGCCCAGAACAAAAGGGGGGAGAGAGTTGTTTTGGGTTGGTGCACTACTTGTAAGTGTATCTTGTGTTTTTTATGTTGATTTAATAAAAAAAATAAAAAAAATAAAAATTATTTCTTGTGCGGCCCGATACCAATCGATCCACGGACCAGTACCGGGCCGCGGCCCCGGTTCGGGGACCACTGAGGTAAACAACCTACAGTATGTCAGAAAGCTAGCTAAAACGGTACACATATTCATAATATAGTATACATTTTAACTGACCTTTATTTTACTATTTTTGTCTTTTTTTAGGTGGCTAAAATACGCGGTGCTGCTGACCGCCGTCTAACGTTACGTGTGATATATTGACTAACGTAACCCTGCTTAAAAAAAATCACTGAACAAAAAGTATGAATAAGGTAGTGAACTGCAACAGATTACCGTGTTTGCAATAACGTTATAACATTAGCAGTGAGTTTACAGCCTCACTGATTTAACTACACAGCAAATAAAAGTCACGTTACTTAGCCAATAAACGTTATCTTACATTCAAAACTTACCGTTCTTTGTGCAACTTCAAATGCCGGACGAAGTTGGAAGTCGTTGCCTCTCCATCAGTAATTTTCGAACCGCATGTGTTGCATACTGCAAACCGTTTTGTGTTGACCACCTCGTAATTTTTATACCCAAACGAAATTATTTTAGGTCTCATTTTTTGTTCACTGGCGTGTGGTTTGGACATGTCTTCTTCGTTGGTTGTCCTGCAATTTGATTGGATGAATGCTGTGTGATGAAAACAAAGTAGATCTAATTTGATTGGCTGTTGTACTGAGACCACACCAGCTGACACACGCAACGCTGATAGACAAGTACACAATGAAAAATACGGAGCGCTCCCGAATAACTTTTTCATCTTTGGGTTTTGGGGAAAGTAGCAAGTCATGTCAAGTCATGTCAATTCAAAAGGCTCAAGTCCAAGTGAAGTCACAAGTCATTGATGTTAAAGTCTAAGTCGAGTTGCAAGTCTTTTTACATTTTGTCAAGTCGAGTCTAAAGTCATCAAATTCATGACTCGAGTCTGACTCGAGTCCAAGTCATGTGACTCGAGTCCACACCTCTGGTATTCAGAACACACATGATGTTTTTCTAGTTTATCCACATTCTAATGCAAATTTGGTTTAAAGCTATGAGTAAGCATCTCCTGGCATCTATCGCTCTTACACTAACAATGCTGATGTTTAACAAATTCTTGCCAAATTGCCATTTGTGACGTTAATTAAATAATTCCATCGCAAATTAGCGCACAATTAGAGATGAATTGACAAGAAGTAAGTCACAACAGAGCAGACATCACACAATAAGACATAATAATAATAATAATAATAAGAGAATGTGAGTGAGTTGGTTGCATGTGTAAAAATGCCAGCAGATGAAGCACACTCTTGTTATATATGCGTTAAATGTACACTTTATGAATGTAAAATATATTGAAAAATACTTTAAATGCTCTTATTTCCAAAATTGTGTACACTACTGAATTGGGGTCTTATGGCCACTTATGTGGACACTTATACTGCCATCTGGTGGTATCAGAAGAGTATAACATACAGCATTTTTTGGGGGAAAAAAGTGTAAAAATAAGAATTAGCATGTCACTAAACATGAAGTACATGTTTGTTACTTATGGACTAAGTACATCATATCAAACGATGGTTCTTAGTTTTTATTCAAATTAGGGTCCAATAAGCCCAAATAGCAAAGAGAAATATAAAAAAAAAGCATGTAAACAAACAGCTTGGGCCTTAAGAATTAATTAAAAGGCATATGTAAATATATCATATTTTCCGGACCATAGGGCGCACCGCCAATGAATGGTCTATTTTCAATCTTTTTTCATATATAAGGCGCACCGGATTATAAGGCGCATTAAAGGAGTCATATTATTATTATTTTGTTTATTTATTTAAAAGCACTTCCTTGTGGTCTACATAACATGTAATGGTGGTTGTTTGGTCAAAATGTTGCATAGATGATGTTTTACACATCATCTTCAAGTCACTTTCTGACAGTCGCTTCAGGATGTGCCTCCACTTCGACAGTGTCTTCTCCTTGTTGTAGCTGTGTAGCGTGCAAGGACGGGGGTGGAAGAAGTGTCAAAAGATGGCCCCAACTGTTTTAATGACATTCAGACTTTACTTCAATCAATAACGGAGCAGCATCTCCTCATCCGGGGCTCACTAGTGCAACAACAACGCCCGAAATGTGTCCCGTGAAAAACCGTCCGACCGGAACCCTCTAATAACTAAAGTTCCTTGGGTGAATTATGTAAACTCACTGCACCGGTATGTTTTAGCGCTTTGATAGGTGTCGGCACGGACTACAATTGCGGATGCGCTCACATTTTCGGGACTTATGCAGATCCCAAATATAGATCAGCAGGTACAAGAAGGTAAGAAAAGTTGGTTTTGCATAATATTGCGAAACAAAACGCCAGGTGATATGTCCGCTAATAGGTGCCATTTTGTGGTCCATAGTAATATTTGTATGTTTAATGCGCCGACAATCCATCAAGCGGTGTGGCTTCATAGCTTCCTGAAATCGTACTAAAAACATTTTGACAGATTTTTGAGTGCCGTGTGTAATGTTCTATATTCTCAATGGAACATTTATGTCACAATGCAATTCAATGCAGTACAGAGGAACCCAAGGATGCAGATGGATTGTGAGTAAAACAGTTCTTTACTTAAGGAGAAAAGACTCACAACAATGATCCAAAAATAGGAGATAACAAAAGACAAAACTAAATGAGCACCGTTGGAAAAAAAGAACAAAAGCTAAGATACAAAAAGAACTAGACTTGGGTTGGAGTTGCAAGACGTGCAAACTATCACACAACACCAAGCTGAATGGCACTGGGAATAGCCAAGAAGGTAAGTATCAAAAACTCGGGACGCATGAAAGTCTTCAGACGTGGAGAGTCGAGGAGTGGAATCTGACTTTACTTCAATCAATAACGGAGCAGCATCTCCTCATCCGGAAACAACAACAAGGTGAAAAAACGTCCGACCGGAACTCTCTAATAACTAAAGTTCCTTGGGTGAATAATGTAAACTCACTACACCGGTATGTTTTAGTGCTTTCATGGTGAGTTTACTGACAGATATAAGTAAGAACTTTACACTACTTTATATTAGAAATGGCAACAGTGGAGGATGAATGTCACATAACAAGAAGATAGAGAAAAAGTAGAAGCTTATCGACTATGGTGTTGGCACGGACTACAAAGGCGGACGTGCACAATTTGGCGTGAGCTGCCAAGTAGGCTGATTGTATATATATATATATATATATATATATATATATATATATATATATATATATATATATATATATATATATATATATATATATCCATCCATTTTCTACCGCTTATTCCCTTCGGGGTCGCGGGGATATATATGTATATATATATATATATATATATATATATATATATATATATATTAGGGCTGAAACAACTAATCGATTAAATCGATTAAAATCGATTATAAAAATAGTTGGCGATTAATTTAGTCATCCATTCGTTGGATGTATGCTATGCGCATGCGCAGAGGCTACTTTATTTATTTTATTTTATTTTTCTATAAACCTTTATTTATAAATTGCAACATTGCAGCTGAGAAACAATAATCAAAATAAGTATGGTGCCAGTATGCTGGTTTTTTTTCCAATAAAATACTGGAAAGGATAGAAATGTAGTTTGTCTCTTTTATCCGATTATTAATCGATTAATTGAAGTAATAATTGACAGATTGATTGATTATCAAATTAGTTGTTAGTTGCAGCCCTAAT
>NC_084564.2:40376357-40456357 GCF_033978685.3 Nerophis lumbriciformis
GTTAGTTTAGTTGCTGTATATTACTAGCCATTAATGGCTAGTAATATACAGCAACTAAACTAACCACACCATCTGTACCTACTCCCCTTAATGGCTTGATGGTTTGGTTAGTTTAGTTGCTGTATATTACTCCCCTTAATGGCTAGTAATATACAGCAACTAAACTAACCAAACCATCTATACCTAGGATGGTGTATCCAATGTAACCATGTATCCAATGTAACCATGTAATGGCTACAGATGGTTTGGTTAGTTTAGTTGCTGTATATTACTAGCCATTAAGGGGTTACATTGGATACAACATCCTATTTCAATATAATATAATGTTTAATATAGGCCATGTTTAATATAATATCATGTTTAATATAATATGTTTAATATAGGCCATGTTTAATATAATATAATGTTTAATATAGGCCATATTTAATATAATATATTGTTTAATATAATATCATGTTTAATATAATGTTTAATATAGGCCATATTTAATATAATATAATGTTTAATATAGGCCATATTTAATATAATATAATGTTTAATACAGGCCATGTTTAATATAATATAATGTTTAATATAATATCATGTTTAATATAATATGTTTAACATAGGCCATGTTTAATATAATATAATGTTTAATATAATATCATGTTTAATATAATATGTTTAATATAGGCCATGTTTAATATAGGCCATGTTTACTATAATATCATGTTTAATATAATATCATGTTTAATATAATGTTTAATATAATATCATGTTTAATATAATATCATGTTTAATATAATATCATGTTTAATATAATATGTTTAATACAGGCCATGTTTAATATAATATAATGTTTAATATAATATCATGTTTAATATAATATGTTTAAATTAGGCCATGTTTAATATAATATAATGTATAATATAGGCCATATTTAATATAATATATTGTTTAATATAATATCATGTTTAAAATAATATAATGTTTAATATAATATCATGTTTAATATAATGTTTAATATAGGCCGTATTTAATATAATATCATGTTTAATGTAATATGTTTAATATAGGCCATGTTTAATATAATATAATGTTTAATATAATATCATGTTTAATATAATATGTTTAATATAGGCCATGTTTAATATAATATAATGTTTAATATAGGCCATGTTTACTATATATAATGTTTAATATAATATCATGTTTAATATAATGTTTAATATAGGCCGTATTTAATATAATATCATGTTTAATATAATATGTTTAATATAGGCCATGTTTAATATAATATAATGTTTATTATAAGCCATGTTTAATATAATGTTTAATATAGGCCGTATTTAATATAATATCATGTTTAATATAATATGTTTAATATAGGCCATATTTAATATAATATAATGTTTAATATAAGCCATGTTTAATGTTATTTTTTGCCTAGTATATGTGCTTGGTTGAGTTTGTGTAAATAATGATTTGGGTTTAACACTTTGTTGTTCGTATGTTTTAAAGGTTTTTCACCTTCCTGTTTGTGGTCAATAAATCCGCAAACCGAGTGAAATCCGGAGTCTGGTCAAATCTTCCAAGGAAGTAAGTAACTAGGTAACAGGTAAGTAACAGACAGAAACATTTGCAAATGTATGAAAAGTCAAAAAACAAAGACATCACATGTAAGCATTCAGAGCCTTCGCTGAATACTTTGTGAATTATATTTATATAGCGCTTTTCTCTAGTGACTCAAAGCGCTTTACATAGTGAAACCCAATGTCTAAGTTACATTTAAACCAGTGTAGGTGGGTAAAGTGTCTGTCTTGCCCAAGGACACAACGGCAGTGACGAGGAGGGCGGAAGCGGGAATCGAACCTGGAACGCTCAAGTTGCTGGCACGGCCGCTCTACCAACCGAGTTATACCGCCCCAACCAACCCAGGTAAGGTTCCCTATGTTGAGTCAAATTAAGCTGCGCTCCTAATACATTTATGTTTTTATTATAACAAAATTGTGTTTTTGTCATTTTAGTCATTCGTTTTACAAACTCAGGAAATAAGAACCAATAGTAGTGTTTGCTATTGTTTTGCACTTATTTAATGTATTATACATAACAAAAAAAAAACAAGGTAATTCTATCATAATAATAATACTGATTAATATTGTTACCCCGCTATTAGTGATGGGTCCGGCAACACCGATGCATCGGCGCATGCGTCGAGCTCATAGAGCAAAACCCTGTGCCGGTGCGCGTACCGCTTTTAGAAAGTCACGTGACCGATCATGAGCTGTTTTGGTCACGTGACCGATACGCCAACTGTGTCGCCTCCTCTGTGCCCTGTGAGCGGCTCTTTTCTACAGCCGGAGAAATAATAACTAAGAAGAGAAATCGTCTAAAATGTAATACGTCAGAAAAACTTTTTTTTTTTTTTTTTTCAATAAAAATGTCCGTCCATCCATCCATCCATCTTCTTCCGCTTATCCAAGGTCGGGTCGCGGGGGCAGCAGCCTAAGCAGGGAAGCCCAGACTTCCCTCTCCCCAGCCACTTCATCCAGCTCCTCCCGGGGGATCCCGAGGCGTTCCCAGGCCAGCCGGGAGACATAGTCTTCCCAACGTGTCCTGGGTCTTCCCCGTGGCCTCCTACCGGTCGGACGTGCCCTAAACACCTCCCGAGGGAGGCGATCGGGTGGCATCCTGACCAGATGCCCGAACCACCTCATCTGGCTCCTCTCGATGTGGAGGAGCAGCGGCTTTACTTTGAGCTCCCCCCGGATGGCAGAGCTTCTCACCCTATCTCTAAGGGAGAGCCCCGCCACCCGGCGGAGGAAACTCATTTCGGCCGCTTGTACCCGTGATCTTGTCCTTTCGGTCATAACCCAAAGCTCATGACCATAGGTGAGGATGGGAACGTAGATCGACCGGTAAATTGAGAGCTTTGCCTTCCGGCTCAGCTCCTTCTTCACCACAACGGATCGATACAGCGTCCGCATTACTGAAGACGCCGCACCGATCCGCCTGTCGATCTCACGATCCACTCTTCCCTCACTCGTGAACAAGACTCCAAGGTACTTGAACTCCTCCACTTGGGGCAAGATCTCCTCCCCAACCCGGAGATGGCACTCCACCCTTTTCCGGGCGAGAACCATGGACTCGGACTTGGAGGTGCTGATTCTCATCCCAGTCGCTTCACACTCAGCTGCGAACCGATCCAGCGAGAGCTGAAGATCCTGGCCAGATGAAGCCATCAGGACCACATCATCTGCAAAAAGCAGAGCCCTAATCCTGCAGCCACCAAACCAGATCCCCTCAACGCCTTGACTGCGCCTAGAAATTCTGTCCATAAAAGTTATGAACAGAATGGGTGACAAAGGGCAGCCTTGGCGGAGTCCAACCCTCACTGGAAACGTGTCCGACTTACTACCGGCAATGCGGACTAAGCTCTGACACTGATCATACAGGGAGCGGACTGCCACAATCAGACAGTCCGATACCCCATACTCTCTGAGCACTCCCCACAGGACTTCCCGAGGGACACGGTCGAATGCCTTCTCCAAGTCCACAAAACACATGTAGACTGGTTGGGCAAACTCCCATGCACCCTCAAGGACCCTGCCGAGAGTATAGAGCTGGTCCACAGTTCCACGACCAGGACGAAATGTGTAAAAAAAAAAAAATTAAAACAATTCCCAGTCCACAATCATCCACAACACGTTCTCTTACATTTCCATGTTACGATACATGTTCACATTATTTATTGACTGTATCTAAAAAAGATAAAAATATATTTTTGTTTAAATGAAGATATTAAATAATCCTAAATGAAATACAATGACTTGGTTTATATTATTGTATATACTAGGGCAGGGGTCACCAACGCGGTGCCCGCGGTCACCAGGTAGCCCGTAAGGACCAGATCAGTCGCCCGCTGGCCTGTTCTAAAAATAGCTCAAAGAGCAGCACTTACCAGTGAGCTGCCTCTATTTTTTAAATTGTATTTATTTACTAGCAAGCTGGCTTTGCTCGACATTTTTAATTCTAAAAGAGACAAAACTCAAATAGAATTTGAAAATCCAAGAAAATATTTTAAAGACTTGGTCTTCACTTGGAATAAGCGGTAGAAAATGGATGGATGGATGGGTCTTCACTTGTTTAAATAAATTCATTTATTTTTTTACTTTGCTTCTTATTACTTTTAGAAATACAATTTTAGAGAAAAAATACAACCTTAAAAATGATTTTAGGATTTTTAAACAAATATACCTTTTTACCTTTTAAATGTCTTCCTCTTCTTTCTTGACAATTTAAATCAATGTTCAAGTAAAAATTTTTTGTTTTTATTGTAAAGAATAATAAATATTTTAGCTTCTGGTTTTTCAACGAAGAATATTTGTGAAATATTTCTTCAAACTTACTATGATTAAAATTCAAAAAAAATATTCTGGCAAATCCAGAAAATCTGTAGAATCAAATTTAAATCTTATTTCAAAGTATTTTGAATTTCTTTTAAAATTGTTGTTCTGGAAAATCTAGAAGAAATACTGATTTGTCTTTGTTAGAAATATAGCTTGGTCCAATTTGTTAAATATTCTAACAAAGTGCAGATTGGATTTTAACCAATTTAAAAACATGTCATCAAAATTCTAAAATTTATCTTAATCAGGAAAAATTACTAATGATGTTCCATAAATTCTTTTTTTAATTTTTTCAAAAAGATTCAAATTAGCTAGTTTTTCTCTTCTTTTTGTCGGTTGAATTTTGAATTTTAAAGAGTCGAAATTGAAGATAAACTATGTTTCAAAATGTTATTTTAATTTTTTTTCGTGTTTTCTCCTCTTTTAAACCGTTCAATTAAGTGTTTTTTTCATCATTTATTCTCTACAAAAAACCTTCCGTAAAAGGAAAAAAAAAATGTACGACGGAATGACAGACAGAAATACCCATTTTTTTATATATATAAATTTATTTATTTAGCTATTCTTGTTTAAATCACACTTACGTGTAACTTACAAATGACAATATATTTATTTATTTAAGTGTGTATCAAACTGGTAGCCCTTCGCATTAATCAGTACCCAAGAAGTAGTTTTTGGTTTCAAAAAGGTTGGTGACCCCTGTACTAGGGCATCAAATCAGTGTCAGTTGAGTCGGTCCATAGGTTGCCTGTAGGGATTTTTAATGTCCAGCAGATGTCAGTATTTAGTGACACAGTATCGACACAGTATCAATACAGTTTTGCAATGTGTCGAAACGCTTCATGACGCCTCATCAACCCATCTCTACCCGCTATCCTTTTGTTTTGTTGGAAAATTGAATCATCAGAATGTAATTAAGTACCGCAGTACTAATGAAGTAAAAACGGTAGTTTGGTAATGCTTTTGAGAAACTTGGCTAATAGCCAGTGGCTAACGTCCCTCCGCAGTGTCCTAATCCTCGCCTCCGTTGCGACAAACAAACTATGTTTCGTACAAGTATTACTTTTAAACATGCTTCACTACTAGAGATGCGCGGTTTGCGGACACAACCGCGGAGTCCACGGATTATCCGCGGGTCGGGCGGTTGAAATAAAAAAAAATTAGATTTTATCCGCGGGTCGGGTCGGGCGGTTGGAATAAAAAAAATATTAGATTTTAAATAGATTCAGGCGGGTGGCAGTTAAACCAATTCGGAAATATATATACATACCGCATTTTCCGCACTATAAGGCGCACCTAAAAACCACAAATTTTCTCAAAAGCTGACAGTGCGCCTTATAACCCGGTGCGCTTTACATATGGATAAATATTAAGATTAATTTTCATAAAGTTTCGGTCTCGCAACTTCGGTAAACAGCCGCCATCTTTTTTCCCGGTAGAACAGGAAGCGCTTCTTCTTCTACGCAAGCAACCGCCAAGGTAAGCACCCGCCCCCATAGAACAGGAAGCGCTTCTTCTTCTACTGTAAGCAACCACCCGCCCGCGTAGAAGAAGAAAAAGCGCGCGGATATACCGTACGTTTCATTTCCTTTGTGTGTTTACATCTGTAAAGACCACAAAATGGCTCCTACCAAGTGACAGGGATCCGGTTCATGAAAAGACGCAATCTCTCCATCCGCACACGGATTACTATTTCACAGCAACTGATATTCCTGTGAACCGCACTGTGGATACAACGGGAGCACGTACGGTGAATATTCGCACCACAGGGAATGAGAAGTCATCCTTCACTGTGGTTCTAGCTTGCCATGCTAATGGCCAGAAACTTCCACCCATGGTGATATTCAAAAGGAAGACCTTGCCAAAAGAGACCTTTCCAGCCGGCGTCATCATAAAAGCTAACTCGAAGGGATGGATGAAGAAAAGATGAGCGAGTGGTTAAGGTAAGTTTAAGTTTACGCGAAGAGGCCGGGTGGCTTTTTTTCAGCAGCTCCGTCCATGTTGATATACGATTCCATGACTGTTTTTTTGACATTCCTTTTAGCGCAGTTAGATGCGGCTTACAACACGGGGCGGCTTATGGGTGGACAAAGTTTTGAAATATGCCGTTCATTGAAGGCGCGGCTTATAACCCAGGGCGCCTTATGGTGCGGAAAATACGGTAGTTAAATGTTGTTACCCACATACGAAAAACGAGCAGGCACCTGCAGAAGAAGAAAAAAAAAGAGAGATGGCAACGCCGGCAGCAAACGTGGTACGCGACAAACTAAAAAAGGGAATACTAAAGACCAGGGGGGAAAAAAGGCCAGAAAAGTTCAGCGTGGACTCGTTTTTATGAGGTTGTAAATCAGGATGATAGTAATGCTGGCTACGTGATTTGCAAGAGCTGTGACGCTGTTTATGTCTATGACAGTCACAAAACCGGGACATCTAACATGGTGCATCACATTTGTGCAAAACCCCGAACCTCCACAAACACCCTGAGCATGAGCAGTTTCGTCCGCCGTGATCCCAGAAGAGTGCCACAGGATAATAATAATAATAATAATAATAATAATAACTGGGATTTATATAGCGCTTTTCTAAGTACCCAAAGTTGCTTTACATGTAGAACCCATCAATCATTCACACCTGGTGGTGGTAAGCTACTTTCATAGCCACAGCTGCCCTGGGGTAGACTGACGGAAGCGTGGCTGCAATTTGCGCCAACGGCCCCTCCGACCAGGCCCGGCCCTAACCAATCTGGCGCCCGGGGCAAGATTTTAGGTTGCGCCCCCCCACATCGGCAGTGAAGTGTATATACTCACAAGAAACCGAATAGCTTTGTCTTTGACCTTTTTTTTTTTTTTTTTACTTACAACTATACCTAATATATAAAGGGGTGGAAAAGTGACTATTACCTGCAGGGCAAACATTAGCTAACCAGAAGGCAATAACACCTGCTTAAAAGATCTAATACAAATGTCCCTGAGGAATGTAAGGTGGGAGTACTGTAATTACCTAACGTTACATTATTATTTTCCATAACAATTTAGCCCCCTCCACAATATTAACCCGACGTTAAAACAGAACTAACTATTTATTGATTAGCAATTGCCGAATCATGTAACATTAGCTTAATGCTAAAAAGCCAGGTTACTATCACATTCTGTGACAGACAAATAATTTCATGTAGGCTAACGTTACCTACCTGCTACCTCTGTCTTTTCTCGTTTCTCCTCCTCTTCTTTTCCCTTTTTTCTTCCCTGGGCACCTGACAGTTTTGGCCGTTTTGACATCTTGTGTTGATTTTTTGATGTGGTGACGTCCAAAAAGAGTCATGATACGGGAAGGGAGGGGGCGCATCGTGCGGGGGGAGGGGGGGGGGCGTAATGTTGTAACAAATAATATTTCTATTAAATAGGCTTTACTTTGCATTTTAATTAACGTGGGATTATTTTTTGTATTTAGAAATAATAGTACCAACTTTTTTTTTTTTTTTTTCTTTTTTTTCTCCAACATTTGTGGCACTGGCGTGGCGCCCCCTGATGGACGGCGCCCTTAGCATTTGCCTATACGGCCTATGCCACGGGCCGGCCCTGCCTCCGACCACCACCTATCATTCATCATTCAATTCACCGGTGTGAGTGGCACCGGGGGCAAAGGGTGAAGTGTCCCGCCCAAGGACACAACGGCAGCGATTTTGGATGGTAAGAGGCGGGGAGCGAACCTGCAACCCTCAGGTTTCTGGCACGGTTGCTCTACCCACTACGCCATGCCGGATGTTAAAACAAGATAGAACGCAGCTGCCTGCAGCAGTTTGAGTGGCGCGAGCGCGCTTGGAGGTGCGCTCAGCGCGGCTCCCAGGTGATTGCGCACTGGTGTGCGTCTGGGCCGTGACAGCGTGGCACGCATTGAATGTCTCTGCTGCATTGGATCAGTCTCCTTTCTTTAACAGGCAAAAGCTTTATAACCTCACTAATGCCTTGCATCGTCTATATTAGATATACAGGTAAAAGCCAGTAAATTAGAATATTTTGAAAAACTTGATTTATTTCAGTAATTGCATTCAAAAGGTGTAACTTGTACATTATATTTATTCATTGCACACAGACTGATGCATTCAAATGTTTATTTCATTTAATTTTGATGATTTGAAGTGGCAACAAATGAAAATCCAAAATTCCGTGTGTCACAAAATTAGAATATTACTTAAGGCTAATACAAAAAAGGGATTTTTAGAAATGTTGGCCAACTGAAAAGTATGAAAATGAAAAATATGAGCATGTACAATACTTGGTTGGAGCTCCTTTTGCCTCAATTACTGCGTTAATGCGGCGTGGCATGGAGTCGATGAGTTTCTGGCACTGCTCAGGTGTTATGAGAGCCCAGGTTGCTCTGATAGTGGCCTTCAACTCTTCTGCGTTTTTGGGTCTGGCATTTTGCATCTTCCTTTTCACAATACCCCACAGATTTTCTATGGGGCTAAGGTCAGGGGAGTTGGCGGGCCAATTTAGAACAGAAATACCATGGTCCGTAAACCAGGCACGGGTAGATTTTGCGCTGTGTGCAGGCGCCAAGTCCTGTTGGAACTTGAAATCTCCATCTCCATAGAGCAGGTCAGCAGCAGGAAGCATGAAGTGCTCTAAAACTTGCTGGTAGACTGCTGCGTTGACCCTGGATCTCAGGAAACAGAGTGGACCGACACCAGCAGATGACATGGCACCCCAAACCATGGTTTGGGTTGGTTTGGTTTGCATTTCCTTTGGAAATCGAGGTCCCAGAGTCTGGAGGAAGACAGGAGAGGCACAGGATCCACGTTGCCGGAAGTCTAGTGTAAAGTTTCCACCATCAGTGATGGTTTGGGGTGCCATGTCATCTGCTGGTGTCGGTCCACTCTGTTTCCTGAGATCCAGGGTCAACGCAGCCGTCTACCAGCAAGTTTTAGAGCACTTCATGCTTCCTGCTGCTGACCTGCTCTATGGAGATGGAGATTTCAAGTTCCAACAGGACTTGGCGCCTGCACACAGCGCAAAATCTACCCGTGCCTGGTTTACGGACCATGGTATTTCTGTTCTAAATTGGCCCGCCAACTCCCCTGACCTTAGCCCCATAGAAAATCTGTGGGGTATTGTGAAAAGGAAGATGCAGAATGCCAGACCCAAAAACGCAGAAGAGTTGAAGGCCACTATCAGAGCAACCTGGGCTCTCATAACACCTGAGCAGTGCCAGAAACTCATCGACTCCATGCCACGCCGCATTAACGCAGTAATTGAGGCAAAAGGAGCTCCAACCAAGTATTGTACATGCTCATATTTTTCATTTTCATACTTTTCAGTTGGCCAACATTTCTAAAAATCCCTTTTTTGTATTAGCCTTAAGTAATATTCTAATTTTGTGACACACGGAATTTTGGATTTTCATTTGTTGCCACTTCAAATCATCAAAATTAAATGAAATAAACATTTGAATGCATCAGTCTGTGTGCAATGAATAAATATAATGTACAAGTTACACCTTTTGAATGCAATTACTGAAATAAATCAAGTTTTTCAAAATATTCTAATTTACTGGCTTTTACCTGTATAACAACGGGCGGGTGCGGTTTTGATTAAATGTTAGTTCGGGTGTATGGCGGATGGTTGACGACTTTTGTGATGCGGTTGCGGATGAAATAATTGCCTATCCGCGCATCTCTATTCACTACACATTGAAAGGAGGGAGTATTTGTTATTTAATCTCAAATAAAACTCATCAAGTCGTCAATTTTCAGATTTACCATCTTAGATTTATCCTACAGTATGATTGTTCGAAGCAAAAAAAAAAAAAAAAATACCGAAAGGAGACATCCTGCCACCTCTGGCTCCTCGCAAAATGTCTCTTCTCCTTATTCCCAAGGAATAAGGAGAAGTTCTGTTCCAAAAGAGGTTTTGGGTTGTCTTCGTCCCCTCTGACTCCGGTTTCCATGGCTACTGTTCCTCTGCAGGCTTATCTTGATTAATGCCGCTCGCTAATACCTCACACCCTCTAATGTGTGTCCCTGTTTCAAGTAATACATAATGATTTACTACAATAACTATATGGTAGTTAGCATGCAAAGATATGATGGAAATATCAACATACTCATTTTATTAGATGTATTAGTATGCTAACAAAATGTGTAGTTAGCTTTGAAAACATTCAAATCCTTCACTACACACTTGACAGGGGTGTCAAACTCATTTTAGATGGGGGGGGCCACATTTACTCCCAAGTGGGACAGACTGGTAAAATCACGGCACGATAACTTAAAAATAAAGACAATTTCAGATTGTTTTCTTTGTTTAAAAATAGTACAAGCACTTTCTGGAAATGTACAAATCATAATCCATCCATCCATCCATCTTCTTCCGCTTATCCGAGGTCGGGTCGCGGGGGCAGCAGCCTAAGCAGGGAAGCCCAGACTTCCCTCTCCCCAGCCACTTCGTCCAGCTCCTCCCGGGGGATCCCGAGGCGTTCCCAGGCCAGCCGGGAGACATAGTCTTCCCAACGTGTCCTGGGTCTTCCTCGTGGCCTCCTACCGGTCGGACATGCCCTAAACACCTCCTTAGGGAGGCGCTCGGGTGGCATCCTGACCAGATGCCCGAACCACCTCATCTGGCTCCTCTCGATGTGGAGGAGCAGCGGCTTTACTTTGAGCTCCTCCCGGATGACAGAGCTTCTCACCCTATCTCTAAGGGAGAGCCCCGCCACCCGGCGGAGGAAACTCATTTCGGCCGCTTGTACCCGTGATCTTGTCCTTTCGGTCATAACCCAAAGCTCTTGACCATAGGTGAGGATGGGAACGTAGATCGACCGGTAAATTGAGAGCTTTGCCTTCCGGCTCAGCTCCTTCTTCACCACAACGGATCGATACAGCGTCCGCATTACTGAAGACGCCGCACCGATCCGCCTGTCGATCTCACGATCCACTCTTCCCTCACTCGTGAACAAGACTCCGAGGTACTTGAACTCCTCCACTTGGGGCAAGATCTCCTCCCCAACCCGGAGATGGCACTCCACCCTTTTCCGGGCGAGAACCATGGACTCGGACTTGGAGGTGCTGATTCTCATCCCAGTCGCTTCACACTCAGCTGCGAACCGATCCAGTGAGAGCTGAAGATCCTGGCCAGATGAAGCCATCAGGACCAAATCATCTGCAAAAAGCAGAGACCTAATCCTGCAGCCACCAAACCGGATCCCCTCAACGCCTTGACTGCGCCTAGAAATTCTGTCCATAAAGGTTATGAACAGAATCGGTGACAAAGGGCAGCCTTGGCGGAGTCCAACCCTCACCGGAAACGTGTCCGACTTACTGCCGGCAATGCGAACCAAGCTCTGACACTGATCATACAGGGAGCGGACTGCCACAATCAGACAGTCCGAAACCCCATACTCTCTGAGCACTCCCCACAGGACTTCCCGAGGGACACGGTCGAATGCCTTCTCCAAGTCCACAAAGCACATGTAGACTGGTTGGGCAAACTCCCATGCACCCTCAAGGACCCTGCCGAGAGTATAGAGCTGGTCCACAGTTCCACGACCAGGACGAAAACCACACTGTTCCTCCTGAATCCGAGGTTCGACTATCCGGCGTAGCCTCCTCTCCAGTACACCTGAATAGACCTTACCGGGAAGGCTGAGGAGTGTGATCCCACGATAGTTAGAACACACCCTCCGGTTCCCCTTTTTAAAGAGAGGAACCACCACCCCGGTCTGCCAATCCAGAGGTACTGCCCCCGATGTCCACGCGATGCTGCAGAGTCTTGTCAACCAAGACAGCCCTACAGCATCCAGAGCCTTAAGGAACTCCGGGCGGATCTCATCTACCCCCGGGGCCTTGCCACCGAGGAGCTTTTTAACTACCTCAGCAACCTCAGCCCCAGAAATAGGAGAGCCCACCACAGATTCCTCAGGCACTGCTTCCTCATAGGAAGACGTGTTGGTGGGATTGAGGAGGTCTTCGAAGTATTCCCTCCACCGATCCACAACTTCCGCAGTCGAGGTCAGCAGAACACCATCCGCACCATACACGGTGTTGGCACTGCACTGCTTCCCCTTCCTGAGGCGGTGGATGGTGGTCCAGAATCGCTTCGAAGCCGTCCGGAAGTCGTTTTCCATGGCTTCCCCGAACTCCTCCCATGTCCGAGTTTTTGCCTCCGCGACCGCTGAAGCCGCACACCGCTTGGCCTGTCGGTACCTGTCCGCTGCCTCAGGAGTCCCATGAGCCAAAAGAACCCGATAGGACTCCTTCTTCAGCTTGACGGCATCCCTCACCGCCGGTGTCCACCAACGGGTTCTAGGATTACCGCCACGACAAGCACCAACTACCTTGCGGCCACAGCTCCAATCAGCCGCCTCGACAATAGAGGTGCGGAACATGGTCCACTCGGACTCAATGTCCAGCACCTCCCTCGTGACATGTTCAAAGTTCTTCCGGAGGTGGGAATTGAAACTCTCTCTGACAGGAGACTCTGCCAGACGTTCCCAGCAAACCCTCACAATGCGTTTGGGCCTGCCAGGTCTGTCCGGCATCCTCCCCCACCATCGCAGCCAACTCATCACCAGGTGGTGATCGGTAGAAAGCTCCGCCCCTCTCTTCACCCGAGTGTCCAAAACATGAGGCCGCAAATCCGATGACACAACTACAAAGTCGATCATAGAACTGCGGCCTAGGGTGTCCTGGTGCCAAGTGCACATATGGACACCCTTATGCTTGAACATGGTGTTCGTTATGGACAGTCCGTGACGGGCACAAAAGTCCAATAACAAAACACCACTTGGGTTCAGATCCGGGCGGCCATTCTTCCCAATCACGCCTCTCCAGGTTTCACTGTCGTTGCCAATATGAGCGTTGAAGTCCCCCAGTAGAACGAGGGAATCACCCGGGGGAGCACTCTCAAGTACTCCCTCGAGTGAATCCAAAAAGGGTGGGTACTCTGAGCTGCTGTTTGGCGCGTAAGCGCAAACCACAGTCAGGACCCGTTCCCCCACCCGAAGGCGGAGGGAAGCTACCCTCTCGTCCACCGGGTTGAACTCCAACATGCAGGCTCTGAGCCGGGGGTAAACAAGAATTGCCACCCCAGCCCGTCGCCTCTCACTGCTGGCAACGCCAGAGTGGAAGAGAGTCCAGCCCCTCTCGAGAGAACTGGTTCCAGAGCCCTTGCTGTGCGTCGAGGTGAGTCCGACTATATCCAACCGGAACTTCTCTACCTCGCGCACTAGCTCAGGCTCCTTCCCCCCCAGCGAGGTGACGTTCCACGTCCCAAGAGCTAGCTTCTGTAGCCGAGGATCGGACCGCCAAGTGCCCTGCCTTCGGCTACCGCCCAGCTCACATTGCACCCGACCTCTATGGCCCCTGCTATGGGTGGTGAGCCCATTGGAGGGGGGACCCACGTTGCCTCTTCGGGCTGTGCCCGGCCGGGCCCCATGGGGACAGGCCCGGCCACCAGGCGCTCGCCATCGTGCCCCAACTCCGGGCCTGGCTCCGGAGGGGGGCCCCGGTGACCCGCGTCCGGGCGAGGGAAATCTGAGTCTCGGTTCTTGCATTTCCATAGAAGTCTTCGAGCTGCTCTTTGTCTGATCCCTCACCTAGGACCTGTTTGTCTTGGGAGACCCTACCAGGGGGCATGGAAGCCCCCGGACAACATAGCTCCTAGGATCATTGGGACACGCAAACTCCTCTACCACGTTAAGGTGGCAGCTCAGAGAGGAGACAAATCATAATGTTGCGGTTAATTGTATTATATCTTTATTTGTCGTAATTTATACTTTTCTGAATAAATTTTTTTATAATGTTCATCAGTCAACTCATTGGTGTTAACTAATAAAGATAAAACAATAATATCTTCTTCCGCTTATCCGAGGTCGGGTCGCGGGGACAGCAGCCTAAGCAGGGAAGCCCAGACTTCCCTCTCCCCAGCCACTTCGTCCAGCTCCTCCCGGGGGGGATCTCGAGGCGTTCCCAGGCCAGCCTCTCGAGAGGAGCCAGAAAATTAATATTTTTTGAAAATTTTATTTCGCTAAAATGTCGTAAGGGGGGGACCCTTATACAACAATTTTAAAAAAAAGGATTTACTTCAGAAGCACAATACTGGTGTTGTAGTTGTAGGAGATGTCTCAAAACGCCATCAGGACTTCCTGTAAAACAGGAAAATTGCATAAAATGCATATTTTACGAAAAAAACATTTTCGCTAAAATGTTGTACATAAATGTTAAAAACGGACTTTCTTCAGCAGCACAATACTGGTGCTGTAGTTGTAGGAGATGTCTCAAAACGTCATCAGGAGTCCCGCCAAAACCCGAAAATGGCAGAAAATGCATTTTTTTGGAAAACTTTTTTTTGCTAAAATGTCGTAAGGGGGCATCCTTACGAAAAATTCAAAAAAACGGGTTTAATTCAACAGCACAATTCGGCTGCTGTAGTTGTAGGAGATGTCTCAAAACGTCATCAGGAGTCCCGACAAAACCCGAAAATGGCAGAAAATGCTTTTTTTGGGAAAACCTTTTTCGCAAATTTTTTTTCAAAAAAACGGACTTACTTCAGCAGCACAATTCTGGTGCTGTAGTAGTAGGAGATGTCTCAAAACGTCATCAGGAGTCCCGACAAAACCCGAAAATGGCAGAAAATGCATTTTTTATGAAAACTGTTTTTTTGCTAAAATGTCGTAAGGGGGGATCCTTAAGAAAAATTCAAAAAAACGGGCTTGATTCAGCAGCACAATACTGGTGCTGTAGTTGTAGGAGATGTCTCAAAACGTCATCAGGAGTCCCAACAAAACACGAAAATGGCAGAAAATGCTTTTTTTGGGAAAACTTTTTTCGCAAAAAAAAATTCAAAAAAACGGACTTTCTTCAGCAGCACTATTCGGATGCTATAGTTGTAGGAGATGTCTCAAAACGTCATCAGGAGTCCCGACAAAACCCGAAAATGGCAGAAAATGCATTTTTTATGAAAACTTTTTTTTGCTAAAATGTCGTGAGGGGGTATCCTTAAGAAAAATTCAAAAAAACGGGCTTGATTCAGCAGCACAATACTGGTGCTGTAGTTGTAGGAGATGTCTCAAAACGTCATCAGGAGTCCCGACAAAACCCGAAAATGGCAGAAAATGCTTTTTTTATGAAAACTTTTTTTTGCTAAAATGTCGTAAGGGGGGAGGGACCCTTACGAAAAATTCAAAAAAACGGGCTTGATTC
The DNA here is from genome assembly GCF_033978685.3 of Nerophis lumbriciformis. Taxonomy (NCBI): domain Eukaryota; kingdom Metazoa; phylum Chordata; class Actinopteri; order Syngnathiformes; family Syngnathidae; genus Nerophis; species Nerophis lumbriciformis. The sequence continues at coordinate 40,391,940 of NC_084564.2, forward strand.
AGCAGCACAATTCTGGTGCTGTAGTTGTATAAAATGTCTCAAAACGTCATCAGGAGTCCCAACAAAACCCGAAAATGGCAGAAAATGTGTTTTTTAGGGAAACTTTTTTTCGCTAGAATGTCGTGAGGGGGGACCCTTACGAAAAATTCAAAAAAACGGACTTGCTTCAGCAGCACAATTCTGGTGCTGTAGTTGTAGGAGATGTCTCAAAACATCATCAGGAGTCCCGACAAAACCCGAAAATGGCAGAAAATGCATTTTTTATGAAAACTTTTTTTTTTGCTAAAATGTCGTAAGGGGGGATCCTTACGAAAAATTCAAAAAAACGGGCTTGATTCAGCAGCACAATACTGGTGCTGTAGTTGTAGGAGATGTCTCAAAACGTCATCAGGAGTCCCGACAAAACCCGAAAATGGCAGAAAATGCATTTTTTATGAAAACTTTTTTTTGCTAAAATGTCGTAAGTGGGGACCCTTACGAAAAATTCAAAAAAACGGGCTTGATTCAGCAGCACAATTCGGGTGCTGTAGTTGTAGGAGATGTCTCAAAACGTCATCAGGAGTCCCAACAAAACCCGAAAATGGCAGAAAATGTGTTTTTTAGGAAAACGTTTTTTCGCTAGAATGTCGTGAGGGGGGACCCTTACGAAAAATTCAAAAAAACGGGCTTGCTTCAGCAGCACAATACTGGTGCTGTAGTTGTAGGAGATGTCTCAAAACGTCATCAGGAGTCCCGACAAAACCCGAAAATGGCAGAAAATGCATTTTTTATGAAAACTTTTTTTTGCTAAAATGTCGTAAGGGGGGACCCTTACGAAAAATTCAAAAAAACGGGCTTGATTCAGCAGCACAATTCGGGTGCTGTAGTTGTAGGAGATGTCTCAAAACGTCATCAGGAGTCCCAACAAAACCCGAAAATGGCAGAAAATGTGTTTTTTAGGAAAACTTTTTTTCGCTAGAATGTCGTGAGGGGGGACCCTTACGAAAAATTCAAAAAAACGGGCTTGCTTCAGCAGCACAATACTGGTGCTGTAGTTGTAGGAGATGTCTCAAAACGTCATCAGGAGTCCCGACAAAACCCGAAAATGGCAGAAAATGCATTTTTTATGAAAACTTTTTTTTTGCTAAAATGTCGTAAGGGGGGATCCTTAAGAAAAATTAAAAAAAACGGGCTTGATTCAGCAGCACAATACTGATGTTGTAGTTGTAGGAGATGTCTCAAAACGTCATCAGGAGTCCCGCCAAAACCCGAAAATGGCAGAAAATGCATTTTTTTGGAAAACTTTTTTTTGCTAAAATGTCGTAAGGGGGCATCCTTACGAAAAATTCAAAAAAACGGGTTTAATTCAACAGCACAATTCGGCTGCTGTAGTTGTAGGAGATGTCTCAAAACGTCATCAGGAGTCCCGACAAAACCCGAAAATGGCAGAAAATGCTTTTTTTGGGAAAACCTTTTTCGCAATTTTTTTTTCAAAAAAACGGACTTACTTCAGCAGCACAATTCTGGTGCTGTAGTAGTAGGAGATGTCTCAAAACGTCATCAGGAGTCCCGACAAAACCCGAAAATGGCAGAAAATGCATTTTTTATGAAAACTTTTTTTTTGCTAAAATGTCGTAAGGGGGGATCCTTAAGAAAAATTCAAAAAAACGGGCTTGATTCAGCAGCACAATACTGGTGCTGTAGTTGTAGGAGATGTCTCAAAACGTCATCAGGAGTCCCAACAAAACCCGAAAATGGCAGAAAATGCTTTTTTTGGGAAAACTTTTTTCGCAAAAAAAAATTCAAAAAAACGGACTTTCTTCAGCAGCACAATTCGTATGCTGTAGTAGTAGGAGATGTCTCAAAACGTCATCAGGAGTCCCGACAAAACCCGAAAATGGCAGAAAATGCATTTTTTATGAAAACTTTTTTTTTGCTAAAATGTCGTAAGGGGGGATCCTTAAGAAAAATTCAAAAAAACGGGCTTGATTCAGCAGCACAATACTGGTGCTGTAGTTGTAGGAGATGTCTCAAAACGTCATCAGGAGTCCCGACAAAACCCGAAAATGGCAGAAAATGTGTTTTTTAGGAAAACTTTTTTTCGCTAGAATGTCGTGAGGGGGGACCCTTACGAAAAATTCAAAAAAACGGGCTTGCTTCAGCAGCACAAAACTGGTGCTGTAGTTGTAGGAGATGTGTCAAAACGTCATCAGGAGTCCCGACAAAACCCGAAAATGGCAGAAAATGCTTTTTTTGGGAAAACTTTTTTCGCAAAAACAATTTAAAAAAAACGGACTTGCTTCAGCAGCACAATTCTGGTGCTGTAGTTGTAGGAGATGTCTCAAAACATCATCAGGAGTCCCGACAAAACCCGAAAATGGCAGAAAATGCTTTTTTTGGGAAAACTTTTTTCGCAAATTTTTTTTTAAAAAAACGGACTTGCTTCAGCAGCACAATTCTGGTGCTGTAGTTGTAGGAGATGTCTCAAAACATCATCAGGAGTCCCGACAAAACCCGAAAATGGCAGAAAATGCATTTTTTATGAAAACTTTTTTTTTTTGCTAAAATGTCGTAAGGGGGGATCCTTAAGAAAAATTCAAAAAAACGGGCTTGATTCAGCAGCACAATACTGGTGCTGTAGTTGTAGGAGATGTCTCAAAACGTCATCAGGAGTCCCGACAAAACCCGAAAATGGCAGAAAATGCATTTTTTTGGAAAACTTTTTTTTGCTAAAATGTCGTAAGGGGGCATCCTTACGAAAAATTCAAAAAAACGGGTTTAATTCAACAGCACAATTCGGCTGCTGTAGTTGTAGGAGATGTCTCAAAACGTCATCAGGAGTCCCGACAAAACCCGAAAATGGCAGAAAATGCTTTTTTTGGGAAAACCTTTTTCGCAAATTTTTTTTCAAAAAAACGGACTTACTTCAGCAGCACAATTCTGGTGCTGTAGTAGTAGGAGATGTCTCAAAACGTCATCAGGAGTCCCGACAAAACCCGAAAATGGCAGAAAATGCATTTTTTATGAAAACTTTTTTTTTGCTAAAATGTCGTAAGGGGGGATCCTTAAGAAAAATTCAAAAAAACGGGCTTGATTCAGCAGCACAATACTGGTGCTGTAGTTGTAGGAGATGTCTCAAAACGTCATCAGGAGTCCCAACAAAACCCGAAAATGGCAGAAAATGCTTTTTTTGGGAAAACTTTTTTCGCAAAAAAAAATTCAAAAAAACGGACTTTCTTCAGCAGCACAATTCGGATGCTGTAGTAGTAGGAGATGTCTCAAAACGTCATCAGGAGTCCCGACAAAACCCGAAAATGGCAGAAAATGCATTTTTTATGAAAACTTTTTTTTTGCTAAAATGTCGTAAGGGGGGATCCTTAAGAAAAATTCAAAAAAACGGGCTTGATTCAGCAGCACAATACTGGTGCTGTAGTTGTAGGAGATGTCTCAAAACGTCATCAGGAGTCCCGACAAAACCCGAAAATGGCAGAAAATGTGTTTTTTAGGAAAACTTTTTTTCGCTAGAATGTCGTGAGGGGGGACCCTTACGAAAAATTCAAAAAAACGGGCTTGCTTCAGCAGCACAAAACTGGTGCTGTAGTTGTAGGAGATGTGTCAAAACGTCATCAGGAGTCCCGACAAAACCCGAAAATGGCAGAAAATGCTTTTTTTGGGAAAACTTTTTTCGCAAAAACAATTTAAAAAAAACGGACTTGCTTCAGCAGCACAATTCTGGTGCTGTAGTTGTAGGAGATGTCTCAAAACATCATCAGGAGTCCCGACAAAACCCGAAAATGGCAGAAAATGCTTTTTTTGGGAAAACTTTTTTCGCAAATTTTTTTTTAAAAAAACGGACTTGCTTCAGCAGCACAATTCTGGTGCTGTAGTTGTAGGAGATGTCTCAAAACATCATCAGGAGTCCCGACAAAACCCGAAAATGGCAGAAAATGCATTTTTTATGAAAACTTTTTTTTTTTGCTAAAATGTCGTAAGGGGGGATCCTTAAGAAAAATTCAAAAAAACGGGCTTGATTCAGCAGCACAATACTGGTGCTGTAGTTGTAGGAGATGTCTCAAAACGTCATCAGGAGTCCCAACAAAACACGAAAATGGCAGAAAATGCTTTTTTTGGGAAAACTTTTTTCGCAAAAAAAAATTCAAAAAAACGGACTTTCTTCAGCAGCACTATTCGGATGCTATAGTTGTAGGAGATGTCTCAAAACGTCATCAGGAGTCCCGACAAAACCCGAAAATGGCAGAAAATGCATTTTTTATGAAAACTTTTTTTTGCTAAAATGTCGTGAGGGGGTATCCTTAAGAAAAATTCAAAAAAACGGGCTTGATTCAGCAGCACAATACTGGTGCTGTAGTTGTAGGAGATGTCTCAAAACGTCATCAGGAGTCCCGACAAAACCCGAAAATGGCAGAAAATGCTTTTTTTATGAAAACTTTTTTTTGCTAAAATGTCGTAAGGGGGGAGGGACCCTTACGAAAAATTCAAAAAAACGGGCTTGATTCAGCAGCACAATTCTGGTGCTGTAGTTGTATAAAATGTCTCAAAACGTCATCAGGAGTCCCAACAAAACCCGAAAATGGCAGAAAATGTGTTTTTTAGGGAAACTTTTTTTCGCTAGAATGTCGTGAGGGGGGACCCTTACGAAAAATTCAAAAAAACGGACTTGCTTCAGCAGCACAATTCTGGTGCTGTAGTTGTAGGAGATGTCTCAAAACATCATCAGGAGTCCCGACAAAACCCGAAAATGGCAGAAAATGCATTTTTTATGAAAACTTTTTTTTTTGCTAAAATGTCGTAAGGGGGGATCCTTAAGAAAAATTAAAAAAAACGGGCTTGATTCAGCAGCACAATACTGGTGCTGTAGTTGTAGGAGATGTCTCAAAACGTCATCAGGAGTCCCGACAAAACCCGAAAATGGCAGAAAATGTGTTTTTTAGGAAAACTTTTTATCGCTAGAATGTCGTGAGGGGGGACCCTTACGAAAAATTCAAAAAAACGGGCTTGCTTCAGCAGCACAATACTGGTGCTGTAGTTGTAGGAGATGTCTCAAAACGTCATCAGGAGTCCCGACAAAACCCGAAAATGGCAGAAAATGCATTTTTTATGAAAACTTTTTTTTGCTAAAATGTCGTAAGTGGGGACCCTTACGAAAAATTCAAAAAAACGGGCTTGATTCAGCAGCACAATTCGGGTGCTGTAGTTGTAGGAGATGTCTCAAAACGTCATCAGGAGTCCCAACAAAACCCGAAAATGGCAGAAAATGTGTTTTTTAGGAAAACGTTTTTTCGCTAGAATGTCGTGAGGGGGGACCCTTACGAAAAATTCAAAAAAACGGGCTTGCTTCAGCAGCACAATACTGGTGCTGTAGTTGTAGGAGATGTCTCAAAACGTCATCAGGAGTCCCGACAAAACCCGAAAATGGCAGAAAATGCATTTTTTATGAAAACTTTTTTTTGCTAAAATGTCGTAAGGGGGGACCCTTACGAAAAATTCAAAAAAACGGGCTTGATTCAGCAGCACAATTCGGGTGCTGTAGTTGTAGGAGATGTCTCAAAACGTCATCAGGAGTCCCAACAAAACCCGAAAATGGCAGAAAATGTGTTTTTTAGGAAAACTTTTTTTCGCTAGAATGTCGTGAGGGGGGACCCTTACGAAAAATTCAAAAAAACGGGCTTGCTTCAGCAGCACAATACTGGTGCTGTAGTTGTAGGAGATGTCTCAAAACGTCATCAGGAGTCCCGACAAAACCCGAAAATGGCAGAAAATGCATTTTTTATGAAAACTTTTTTTTTGCTAAAATGTCGTAAGGGGGGATCCTTAAGAAAAATTAAAAAAAACGGGCTTGATTCAGCAGCACAATACTGGTGCTGTAGTTGTAGGAGATGTCTCAAAACGTCATCAGGAGTCCCGCCAAAACCCGAAAATGGCAGAAAATGCATTTTTTTGGAAAACTTTTTTTTGCTAAAATGTCGTAAGGGGGCATCCTTACGAAAAATTCAAAAAAACGGGTTTAATTCAACAGCACAATTCGGCTGCTGTAGTTGTAGGAGATGTCTCAAAACGTCATCAGGAGTCCCGACAAAACCCGAAAATGGCAGAAAATGCTTTTTTTGGGAAAACCTTTTTCGCAAATTTTTTTTCAAAAAAACGGACTTACTTCAGCAGCACAATTCTGGTGCTGTAGTAGTAGGACATGTCTCAAAACGTCATCAGGAGTCCCGACAAAACCCGAAAATGGCAGAAAATGCATTTTTTATGGAAACTTTTTTTTTGCTAAAATGTCGTAAGGGGGGATCCTTAAGAAAAATTCAAAAAAACGGGCTTGATTCAGCAGCACAATACTGGTGCTGTAGTTGTAGGAGATGTCTCAAAACGTCATCAGGAGTCCCAACAAAACCCGAAAATGGCAGAAAATGCTTTTTTTGGGAAAACTTTTTTCGCAAAAAAAAATTCAAAAAAACGGACTTTCTTCAGCAGCACAATTCGGATGCTGTAGTTGTAGGAGATGTCTCAAAACGTCATCAGGAGTCCCGACAAAACCCGAAAATGGCAGAAAATGCATTTTTTATGAAAACTTTTTTTTGCTAAAATGTCGTGAGGGGGTATCCTTAAGAAAAATTCAAAAAAACGGGCTTGATTCAGCAGCACAATACTGGTGCTATAGTTGTAGGAGATGTCTCAAAACGTCATCAGGAGTCCCGACAAAACCCGAAAATGGCAGAAAATGCTTTTTTTGGGAAAACTTTTTTCGCAAAATTTTTTTAAAAAAAACGGACTTGCTTCAGCAGCACAATTCTGGTGCTGTAGTTGTAGGAGATGTCTCAAAACATCATCAGGAGTCCCGACAAAACCCGAAAATGGCAGAAAATGCATTTTTTATGAAAACTTTTTTTTTTTGCTAAAATGTCGTAAGGGGGGATCCTTAAGAAAAATAAAAAAAAACGGGCTTGATTCAGCAGCACAATACTGGTGCTGTAGTTGTAGGAGATGTCTCAAAACGTCATCAGGAGTCCCGACAAAACCCGAAAATGGCAGAAAATGTGTTTTTTAGGAAAACTTTTTTTCGCTAGAATGTCGTGAGGGGGGACCCTTACGAAAAATTCAAAAAAACGGGCTTGCTTCAGCAGCACAATACTGGTGCTGTAGTTGTAGGAGATGTCTCAAAACGTCATCAGGAGTCCCGACAAAACCCGAAAATGGCAGAAAATGCATTTTTTATGAGAACTTTTTTTTGCTAAAATGTCGTAAGTGGGGACCCTTACGAAAAATTCAAAAAAACGGGCTTGATTCAGCAGCACAATTCGGGTGCTGTAGTTGTAGGAGATGTCTCAAAACGTCATCAGGAGTCCCAACAAAACCCGAAAATGTCAGAAAATGCTTTTTTTTGGAAAAAAAAATTTCGCTAAAATGTCGTAAGGGGGGAACCCTTACGAAAAATTAAAAAAAACAGACTTCTTTCAGCAGCACAATTTGGATGCTGTAGTTGTAGGAGATGTCTCAAAATGTCATCAGGAGTCCCGACAAAACCCGAAATTGGCAGAAAATGCTTATTTTGGGAAAACTTTTTTTCTCAAAAAAAACTTTAAAAAAACGGACTTGCTTCAGCAGCACAATTCTGGTGCTGTAGTTGTAGGAGATGTCTCAAAATGTCATCAGGAGTCCCGACAAAACACGGAAATGGCAGAAAATGCTTTTTTTGGGAAAACTTTTTCGCAAAAATTTTTGGGGAAAAAACTGCCTTGCTTCAGCAGCACAATTCGGATGCTGTAGTTGTAGGAGATGTCTCAAAACGTCATCAGGAGTCCCGACAAAACCCGAAAATGGCAGAAAATGCATTTTTTATGAAAACTTTTTTTTGCTAAAATCCTTAAGAAAAATTCAAAAAAACGGGCTTGCTTCAGCAGCACAATTCTGGTGCTGTAGTTGTATAAAATGTCTCAAAACGTCATCAGGAGTCCCGACAGAACCCGAAAATGGCAGAAAATGCATTTTTTATGAAAACTTTTTTTTGCTAAAATGTCGTAAGGGGGTACCCTTACGAAAAATAAAAAAAAACGGGTTTAATTCAGCAGCACAATTCTGGTGCTGTAGTTGTAGGAGATGTCTCAAAACGTCATCAGGAGTCCCGACAAAACCCGAAAATGGCAGAAAATGCATTTTTTATGAAAACTTTTTTTTGCTAAAATGTCCTTACGAAAAATTCAAAAAAACGGGCTTGATTCAGCAGCACAATACTGGTGCTGTAGTTGTAGGAGATGTCTCAAAACGTCATCAGGAGTCCCGACAAAACCCGAAAATGGCAGAAAATGCTTTTTTTGGGAAAACTTTTTTCGCAAAAAAAAATTCAAAAAAGCGGACTTGCTTCAGCAGCACAATTCTGGTGCTGTAGTTGTAGGAGATGTCTCAAAATGTCATCAGGAGTCCCAACAAAACACGGAAATGGCAGAAAATGCTTTTTTTGGGAAAACTTTTTCGCAAAAATTTTTTGGGAAAAAACTGCCTTGCTTCAGCAGCACAATTCGGATGCTGTAGTTGTAGGAGATGTCTCAAAACGTCATCAGGAGTCCCGACAAAACCCGAAAATGGCAGAAAATGCATTTTTTATGAAAACTTTTTTTTGCTAAAATGTCCTTACGAAAAATTCAAAAAAACGGGCTTGATTCAGCAGCACAATACTGGTGCTGTAGTTGTAGGAGATGTCTCAAAACGTCATCAGGAGTCCCGACAAAACCCAAAAATGGCAGAAAATGCATTTTTTATGAAAACTTTTTTTTTTGCTAAAATGTCGTAAGGGGGGATCCTTAAGAAAAATTCAAAAAAACGGGCTTGCTTCAGCAGCACAATTCTGGTGCTGTAGTTGTATAAAATGTCTCAAAACGTCATCAGGAGTCCCGACAAAACCCGAAAATGGCAGAAAATGTGTTTTTTAGGAAAACTTTTTTTTGCTAAAATGTCGTAAGGGGGGACCCTTACGAAAAATTCAAAAAAACGGGCTTTCTTCAGCAGCACAATTCTGGTGCTGTAGTTGTAGGAGATGTCTCAAAATGTCATCAGGAGTCCCGACAAAACACGGAAATGGCAGAAAATGCTTTTTTTGGGAAAACTTTTTCGCAAAAATTTTTTGGGAAAAAACTGCCTTGCTTCAGCAGCACAATTCGGATGCTGTAGTTGTAGGAGATGTCTCAAAACGTCATCAGGAGTCCCGACAAAACCCGAAAATGGCAGAAAATGCATTTTTTATGAAAACTTTTTTTTTGCTAAAATGTCGTAAGGGGGGATCCTTAAGAAAAATTCAAAAAAACGGGCTTGCTTCAGCAGCACAATTCTGGTGCTGTAGTTGTATAAAATGTCTCAAAACGTCATCAGGAGTCCCGACAGAACCCGAAAATGGCAGAAAATGCATTTTTTATGAAAACTTTTTTTTGCTAAAATGTCGTAAGGGGGGACCCTTACGAAAAAAAAAAAAAAAACGGGTTTAATTCAGCAGCACAATTCGGATGCTGTAGTTGTAGGAGATGTCTCAAAACGTCATCAGGAGTCCCGACAAAACCCGAAAATGGCAGAAAATGTGTTTTTTAGGAAAACTTTTTTTCGCTAGAATGTCGTGAGGGCGGACCCTTACGAAAAATTTAAAAAAACGGGCTTGCTTTCAGCAGCACAATACTGGTGCTGTAGTTGTAGGAGATGTCTGAAAACGTCATCAGGAGTCCCGACAAAACCCGAAAATGGCAGAAAATGCATTTTTTATGAAAACTTTTTTTTGCTAAAATTCAAAAAAACGGACTTACTTCAGCAGCACAATTCGGCTGCTGTAGTTGTAGGAGATGTCTCAAAACGTCATCAGGAGTCCCAACAAAACCCGAAAATGGCAGAAAATGTGTTTTTTAGGAAAACGTTTTTTCGCTAGAATGTCGTGAGGGGGGACCCTTACGAAAAATTCAAAAAAACGGGCTTGCTTCAGCAGCACAATACTGGTGCTGTAGTTGTAGGAGATGTCTCAAAACGTCATCAGGAGTCCCGACAAAACCCGAAAATGGCAGAAAATGCATTTTTTATGAAAACTTTTTTTTGCTAAAATGTCGTAAGGGGGGACCCTTACGAAAAATTCAAAAAAACGGGCTTGATTCAGCAGCACAATACTGGTGTTGTAGTTGTAGGAGATGTCTCAAAACGCCATCAGGACTTCCTGTAAAACAGGAAAATTGCATAAAATGCATATTTTACGAAAAAAAAAACATTTTCGCTAAAATGTCGTAAATGTTAAAAACGGACTTTCTTCAGCAGCACAATACTGGTGCTGTAGTTGTAGGAGATGTCTCAAAACGTCATCAGGAGTCCCAACAAAACACGGAAATGGCAGAAAATGCTTTTTTTGGGAAAACTTTTTCGCAAATTTTTTTTTTTTAAAAACTGGCTTGCTTCAGCAGCACCATTCGGATGCTGTAGTTGTAGGAAATGTCTCAAAACGTCACCAGGAGTCCCGACAAAACCCGAAAATGGCAGAAAATGCATTTTTTATGAAAACTTTGTTTTGCTAAAATGTCGTAAGGGGGGATCCTTAAGAAAAATTCAAAAAAACGGGCTTTCTTCAGCAGCACAATACTGGTGCTGTAGTTGTAGGAGATGTCTCAAAACGTCACCAGGAGTCCCGACAAAACCCGAAAATGGCAGAAAATGCATTTTTTATGAAAACTTTGTTTTGCTAAAATGTCGTAAGGGGGGATCCTTAAGAAAAATTCAAAAAAACGGGCTTTCTTCAGCAGCACAATACTGGTGCTGTAGTTGTAGGAGATGTCTCAAAACGTCATCAGGAGTCCCGACAAAACCCGAAAATGGCAGAAAATGCATTTTTTATGAAAACTTTGTTTTGCTAAAATGTCGTAAGGGGGGATCCTTAAGAAAAATTCAAAAAAACGGGCTTTCTTCAGCAGCACAATACTGGTGCTGTAGTTGTAGGAGATGTCTCAAAACGTCATCAGGAGTCCCGATAAAACCCGAAAATGTCAGAAAATGCTTTTTTTTGGAAAAAAAAATTTCGCTAAAATGTCGTAAGGGGGGAACCCTTACGAAAAATTAAAAAAAACAGACTTCCTTCAGCAGCACAATTTGGATGCTGTAGTTGTAGGAGATGTCTCAAAATGTCATCAGGAGTCCCGACAAAACCCGAAATTGGCAGAAAATGCTTATTTTGGGAAAACTTTTTTTCTCAAAAAAAACTTTAAAAAAACGGACTTGCTTCAGCAGCACAATTCTGGTGCTGTAGTTGTAGGAGATGTCTCAAAATGTCATCAGGAGTCCCGACAAAACACGGAAATGGCAGAAAATGCTTTTTTTGGGAAAACTTTTTCGCAAAAATTTTTTGGGAAAAAACTGCCTTGCTTCAGCAGCACAATTCGGATGCTGTAGTTGTAGGAGATGTCTCAAAACGTCATCAGGAGTCCCGACAAAACCCGAAAATGGCAGAAAATGCATTTTTTATGAAAACTTTTTTTTGCTAAAATGTCGTAAGGGGGGATCCTTAAGAAAAATTCAAAAAAACGGGCTTGCTTCAGCAGCACAATTCTGGTGCTGTAGTTGTATAAAATGTCTCAAAACGTCATCAGGAGTCCCGACAGAACCCGAAAATGGCAGAAAATGCATTTTTTATGAAAACTTTTTTTTGCTAAAATGTCGTAAGGGGGGACCCTTACGAAAAATTAAAAAAAACGGGTTTAATTCAGCAGCACAATTCTGGTGCTGTAGTTGTAGGAGATGTCTCAAAACGTCATCAGGAGTCCCGACAAAACCCGAAAATGGCAGAAAATGCATTTTTTATGAAAACTTTTTTTTGCTAAAATGTCCTTACGAAAAATTCAAAAAAACGGGCTTGATTCAGCAGCACAATACTGGTGCTGTAGTTGTAGGAGATGTCTCAAAACGTCATCAGGAGTCCCGACAAAACCCGAAAATGGCAGAAAATGCTTTTTTTGGGAAAACTTTTTTCGCAAAAAAAAATTCAAAAAAGCGGACTTGCTTCAGCAGCACAATTCTGGTGCTGTAGTTGTAGGAGATGTCTCAAAATGTCATCAGGAGTCCCAACAAAACACGGAAATGGCAGAAAATGCTTTTTTTGGGAAAACTTTTTCGCAAAAATTTTTTGGGAAAAAACTGCCTTGCTTCAGCAGCACAATTCGGATGCTGTAGTTGTAGGAGATGTCTCAAAACGTCATCAGGAGTCCCGACAAAACCCGAAAATGGCAGAAAATGCATTTTTTATGAAAACTTTTTTTTGCTAAAATGTCCTTACGAAAAATTCAAAAAAACGGGCTTGATTCAGCAGCACAATACTGGTGCTGTAGTTGTAGGAGATGTCTCAAAACGTCATCAGGAGTCCCGACAAAACCCAAAAATGGCAGAAAATGCATTTTTTATGAAAACTTTTTTTTTGCTAAAATGTCGTAAGGGGGGATCCTTAAGAAAAATTCAAAAAAACGGGCTTGCTTCAGCAGCACAATTCTGGTGCTGTAGTTGTATAAAATGTCTCAAAACGTCATCAGGAGTCCCGATAAAACCCGAAAATGGCAGAAAATGTGTTTTTTAGGAAAACTTTTTTTTGCTAAAATGTCGTAAGGGGGGACCCTTACGAAAAATTCAAAAAAACGGGCTTTCTTCAGCAGCACAATTCTGGTGCTGTAGTTGTAGGAGATGTCTCAAAACGTCATCAGGAGTCCCGATAAAACCCGAAAATGTCAGAAAATGCTTTTTTTTGGAAAAAAAAATTTCGCTAAAATGTCGTAAGGGGGGAACCCTTACGAAAAATTAAAAAAAACAGACTTCCTTCAGCAGCACAATTTGGATGCTGTAGTTGTAGGAGATGTCTCAAAATGTCATCAGGAGTCCCGACAAAACCCGAAATTGGCAGAAAATGCTTATTTTGGGAAAACTTTTTTTCTCAAAAAAAACTTTTAAAAAACGGACTTGCTTCAGCAGCACAATTCTGGTGCTGTAGTTGTAGGAGATGTCTCAAAATGTCATCAGGAGTCCCGACAAAACACGGAAATGGCAGAAAATGCTTTTTTTGGGAAAACTTTTTCGCAAAAATTTTTTGGGAAAAAACTGCCTTGCTTCAGCAGCACAATTCGGATGCTGTAGTTGTAGGAGATGTCTCAAAACGTCATCAGGAGTCCCGACAAAACCCGAAAATGGCAGAAAATGCATTTTTTATGAAAACTTTTTTTTTGCTAAAATGTCGTAAGGGGGGATCCTTAAGAAAAATTCAAAAAAACGGGCTTGCTTCAGCAGCACAATTCTGGTGCTGTAGTTGTATAAAATGTCTCAAAACGTCATCAGGAGTCCCGACAGAACCCGAAAATGGCAGAAAATGCATTTTTTATGAAAACTTTTTTTTGCTAAAATGTCGTAAGGGGGGACCCTTACGAAAAAAAAAAAAAAAACGGGTTTAATTCAGCAGCACAATTCGGATGCTGTAGTTGTAGGAGATGTCTCAAAACGTCATCAGGAGTCCCGACAAAACCCGAAAATGGCAGAAAATGTGTTTTTTAGGAAAACTTTTTTTCGCTAGAATGTCGTGAGGGCGGACCCTTACGAAAAATTTAAAAAAACGGGCTTGCTTTCAGCAGCACAATACTGGTGCTGTAGTTGTAGGAGATGTCTGAAAACGTAATCAGGAGTCCCGACAAAACCCGAAAATGGCAGAAAATGCATTTTTTATGAAAACTTTTTTTTGCTAAAATTCAAAAAAACGGACTTACTTCAGCAGCACAATTCGGCTGCTGTAGTTGTAGGAGATGTCTCAAAACGTCATCAGGAGTCCCAACAAAACCCGAAAATGGCAGAAAATGTGTTTTTTAGGAAAACGTTTTTTCGCTAGAATGTCGTGAGGGGGGACCCTTACGAAAAATTAAAAAAAACGGGCTTGCTTCAGCAGCACAATACTGGTGCTGTAGTTGTAGGAGATGTCTCAAAACGTCATCAGGAGTCCCGACAAAACCCGAAAATGGCAGAAAATGCATTTTTTATGAAAACTTTTTTTTGCTAAAATGTCGTAAGTGGGGACCCTTACGAAAAATTCAAAAAAACGGGCTTGATTCAGCAGCACAATACTGGTGTTGTAGTTGTAGGAGATGTCTCAAAACGCCATCAGGACTTCCTGTAAAACAGGAAAATTGCATAAAATGCATATTTTACGAAAAAAAAAACATTTTCGCTAAAATGTCTTAAATGTTAAAAACGGACTTTCTTCAGCAGCACAATACTGGTGCTGTAGTTGTAGGAGATGTCTCAAAACGTCATCAGGAGTCCCAACAAAACACGGAAATGGCAGAAAATGCTTTTTTTGGGAAAACTTTTTCGCAAATTTTTTTTTTGAAAAAACTGGCTTGCTTCAGCAGCACCATTCGGATGCTGTAGTTGTAGGAAATGTCTCAAAACGTCACCAGGAGTCCCGACAAAACCCGAAAATGGCAGAAAATGCATTTTTTATGAAAACTTTGTTTTGCTAAAATGTCGTAAGGGGGGATCCTTAAGAAAAATTCAAAAAAACGGGCTTTCTTCAGCAGCACAATACTGGTGCTGTAGTTGTAGGAGATGTCTCAAAACGTCATCAGGAGTCCCGACAAAACCCGAAAATGGCAGAAAATGCATTTTTTATGAAAACTTTGTTTTGCTAAAATGTCGTAAGGGGGGATCCTTAAGAAAAATTCAAAAAAACGGGCTTTCTTCAGCAGCACAATACTGGTGCTGTAGTTGTAGGAGATGTCTCAAAACGTCATCAGGAGTCCCGACAAAACCTGAAAATGGCAGAAAATGCATTTTTTATGAAAACTTTGTTTTGCTAAAATGTCGTAAGGGGGGATCCTTAAGAAAAATTCAAAAAAACGGGCTTTCTTCAGCAGCACAATACTGGTGCTGTAGTTGTAGGAGATGTCTCAAAACGTCATCAGGAGTCCCGATAAAACCCGAAAATGTCAGAAAATGCTTTTTTTTGGAAAAAAAAATTTCGCTAAAATGTCGTAAGGGGGGAACCCTTACGAAAAATTAAAAAAAACAGACTTCCTTCAGCAGCACAATTTGGATGCTGTAGTTGTAGGAGATGTCTCAAAATGTCATCAGGAGTCCCGACAAAACCCGAAATTGGCAGAAAATGCTTATTTTGGGAAAACTTTTTTTCTCAAAAAAAACTTTAAAAAAACGGACTTGCTTCAGCAGCACAATTCTGGTGCTGTAGTTGTAGGAGATGTCTCAAAATGTCATCAGGAGTCCCGACAAAATACGGAAATGGCAGAAAATGCTTTTTTTGGGAAAACTTTTTCGCAAAAATTTTTGGGGAAAAAACTGCCTTGCTTCAGCAGCACAATTCGGATGCTGTAGTTGTAGGAGATGTCTCAAAACGTCATCAGGAGTCCCGACAAAACCCGAAAATGGCAGAAAATGCATTTTTTATGAAAACTTTTTTTTGCTAAAATGTCGTAAGGGGGGATCCTTAAGAAAAATTCAAAAAAACGGGCTTGCTTCAGCAGCACAATTCTGGTGCTGTAGTTGTATAAAATGTCTCAAAACGTCATCAGGAGTCCCGACAGAACCCGAAAATGGCAGAAAATGCATTTTTTATGAAAACTTTTTTTTGCTAAAATGTCGTAAGGGGGGACCCTTACGAAAAATAAAAAAAAACGGGTTTAATTCAGCAGCACAATTCTGGTGCTGTAGTTGTAGGAGATGTCTCAAAACGTCATCAGGAGTCCCGACAAAACCCGAAAATGGCAGAAAATGCATTTTTTATGAAAACTTTTTTTTGCTAAAATGTCCTTACGAAAAATTCAAAAAAACGGGCTTGATTCAGCAGCACAATACTGGTGCTGTAGTTGTAGGAGATGTCTCAAAACGTCATCAGGAGTCCCGACAAAACCCGAAAATGGCAGAAAATGCTTTTTTTGGGAAAACTTTTTTCGCAAAAAAAAATTCAAAAAAGCGGACTTGCTTCAGCAGCACAATTCTGGTGCTGTAGTTGTAGGAGATGTCTCAAAATGTCATCAGGAGTCCCAACAAAACACGGAAATGGCAGAAAATGCTTTTTTTGGGAAAACTTTTTCGCAAAAATTTTTTGGGAAAAAACTGCCTTGCTTCAGCAGCACAATTCGGATGCTGTAGTTGTAGGAGATGTCTCAAAACGTCATCAGGAGTCCCGACAAAACCCGAAAATGGCAGAAAATGCATTTTTTATGAAAACTTTTTTTTGCTAAAATGTCCTTACGAAAAATTCAAAAAAACGGGCTTGATTCAGCAGCACAATACTGGTGCTGTAGTTGTAGGAGATGTCTCAAAACGTCATCAGGAGTCCCGACAAAACCCAAAAATGGCAGAAAATGCATTTTTTATGAAAACTTTTTTTTTGCTAAAATGTCGTAAGGGGGGATCCTTAAGAAAAATTCAAAAAAACGGGCTTGCTTCAGCAGCACAATTCTGGTGCTGTAGTTGTATAAAATGTCTCAAAACGTCATCAGGAGTCCCGATAAAACCCGAAAATGGCAGAAAATGTGTTTTTTAGGAAAACTTTTTTTTGCTAAAATGTCGTAAGGGGGGACCCTTACGAAAAATTCAAAAAAACGGGCTTTCTTCAGCAGCACAATTCTGGTGCTGTAGTTGTAGGAGATGTCTCAAAACGTCATCAGGAGTCCCGATAAAACCCGAAAATGTCAGAAAATGCTTTTTTTTGGAAAAAAAAATTTCGCTAAAATGTCGTAAGGGGGGAACCCTTACGAAAAATTAAAAAAAACAGACTTCCTTCAGCAGCACAATTTGGATGCTGTAATTGTAGATGTCTCAAAATGTCATCAGGAGTCCCGACAAAACCCGAAATTGGCAGAAAATGCTTATTTTGGGAAAACTTTTTTTCTCAAAAAAAACTTTAAAAAAACGGACTTGCTTCAGCAGCACAATTTTGGTGCTGTAGTTGTAGGAGATGTCTCAAAATGTCATCAGGAGTCCCGACAAAACACGGAAATGGCAGAAAATGCTTTTTTTGGGAAAACTTTTTCGCAAAAATTTTTTGGGAAAAAACTGCCTTGCTTCAGCAGCACAATTCGGATGCTGTAGTTGTAGGAGATGTCTCAAAACGTCATCAGGAGTCCCGACAAAACCCGAAAATGGCAGAAAATGCATTTTTTATGAAAACTTTTTTTTTGCTAAAATGTCGTAAGGGGGGATCCTTAAGAAAAATTCAAAAAAACGGGCTTGCTTCAGCAGCACAATTCTGGTGCTGTAGTTGTATAAAATGTCTCAAAACGTCATCAGGAGTCCCGACAGAACCCGAAAATGGCAGAAAATGCATTTTTTATGAAAACTTTTTTTTGCTAAAATGTCGTAAGGGGGGACCCTTACGAAAAATTTAAAAAAAACGGGTTTAATTCAGCAGCACAATTCGGATGCTGTAGTTGTAGGAGATGTCTCAAAACGTCATCAGGAGTCCCGACAAAACCCGAAAATGGCAGAAAATGTGTTTTTTAGGAAAACTTTTTTTCGCTAGAATGTCGTGAGGGCGGACCCTTACGAAAAATTAAAAAAAACGGGCTTGCTTTCAGCAGCACAATACTGGTGCTGTAGTTGTAGGAGATGTCTGAAAACGTAATCAGGAGTCCCGACAAAACCCGAAAATGGCAGAAAATGCATTTTTTATGAAAACTTTTTTTTGCTAAAATGTCGTAAGGGGGGATCCTTAGGAAAAATTCAAAAAAACGGACTTACTTCAGCAGCACAATTCGGCTGCTGTAGTTGTAGGAGATGTCTCAAAACGTCATCAGGAGTCCCAACAAAACCCGAAAATGGCAGAAAATGTGTTTTTTAGGAAAACTTTTTTTCGCTAGAATGTCTTGAGGGGGGACCCTTACGAAAAATTCAAAAAAACGGGCTTGATTCAGCAGCACAATTCGGGTGCTGTAGTTGTAGGAGATGTCTCAAAACGTCATCAGGAGTCCCGACAAAACCCGAAAATGGCAGAAAATGCTTTTTTTGGGAAAACTTTTTTCGCAAAAACAAATAAAAAAAAACGGACTTAATTCAGCAGCACAATTCTGGTGCTGTAGTTGTAGGAGATGTCTCAAAACGTCATCAGGAGTCCCGACAAAACCCGAAAATGGCAGAAAATGCTTTTTTTGGGAAAACTTTTTTCGCAAAAAAAAATTCAAAAAAGCGGACTTGCTTCAGCAGCACAATTCTGGTGCTGTAGTTGTAGGAGATGTCTCAAAATGTCATCAGGAGTCCCAACAAAACACGGAAATGGCAGAAAATGCTTTTTTTGGGAAAACTTTTTCGCAAAAATTTTTTGGGAAAAAACTGCCTTGCTTCAGCAGCACAATTCGGATGCTGTAGTTGTAGGAGATGTCTCAAAACGTCATCAGGAGTCCCGACAAAACCCGAAAATGGCAGAAAATGCATTTTTTATGAAAACTTTTTTTTGCTAAAATGTCCTTACGAAAAATTCAAAAAAACGGGCTTGATTCAGCAGCACAATACTGGTGCTGTAGTTGTAGGAGATGTCTCAAAACGTCATCAGGAGTCCCGACAAAACCCAAAAATGGCAGAAAATGCATTTTTTATGAAAACTTTTTTTTTGCTAAAATGTCGTAAGGGGGGATCCTTAAGAAAAATTCAAAAAAACGGGCTTGCTTCAGCAGCACAATTCTGGTGCTGTAGTTGTATAAAATGTCTCAAAACGTCATCAGGAGTCCCGATAAAACCCGAAAATGGCAGAAAATGTGTTTTTTAGGAAAACTTTTTTTTGCTAAAATGTCGTAAGGGGGGACCCTTACGAAAAATTCAAAAAAACGGGCTTTCTTCAGCAGCACAATTCTGGTGCTGTAGTTGTAGGAGATGTCTCAAAACGTCATCAGGAGTCCCGATAAAACCCGAAAATGTCAGAAAATGCTTTTTTTTGGAAAAAAAAATTTCGCTAAAATGTCGTAAGGGGGGAACCCTTACGAAAAATTAAAAAAAACAGACTTCCTTCAGCAGCACAATTTGGATGCTGTAGTTGTAGGAGATGTCTCAAAATGTCATCAGGAGTCCCGACAAAACCCGAAATTGGCAGAAAATGCTTATTTTGGGAAAACTTTTTTTCTCAAAAAAAACTTTTAAAAAACGGACTTGCTTCAGCAGCACAATTCTGGTGCTGTAGTTGTAGGAGATGTCTCAAAATGTCATCAGGAGTCCCGACAAAACACGGAAATGGCAGAAAATGCTTTTTTTGGGAAAACTTTTTCGCAAAAATTTTTTGGGAAAAAACTGCCTTGCTTCAGCAGCACAATTCGGATGCTGTAGTTGTAGGAGATGTCTCAAAACGTCATCAGGAGTCCCGACAAAACCCGAAAATGGCAGAAAATGCATTTTTTATGAAAACTTTTTTTTTGCTAAAATGTCGTAAGGGGGGATCCTTAAGAAAAATTCAAAAAAACGGGCTTGCTTCAGCAGCACAATTCTGGTGCTGTAGTTGTATAAAATGTCTCAAAACGTCATCAGGAGTCCCGACAGAACCCGAAAATGGCAGAAAATGCATTTTTTATGAAAACTTTTTTTTGCTAAAATGTCGTAAGGGGGGACCCTTACGAAAAAAAAAAAAAAAACGGGTTTAATTCAGCAGCACAATTCGGATGCTGTAGTTGTAGGAGATGTCTCAAAACGTCATCAGGAGTCCCGACAAAACCCGAAAATGGCAGAAAATGTGTTTTTTAGGAAAACTTTTTTTCGCTAGAATGTCGTGAGGGCGGACCCTTACGAAAAATTTAAAAAAACGGGCTTGCTTTCAGCAGCACAATACTGGTGCTGTAGTTGTAGGAGATGTCTGAAAACGTAATCAGGAGTCCCGACAAAACCCGAAAATGGCAGAAAATGCATTTTTTATGAAAACTTTTTTTTGCTAAAATTCAAAAAAACGGACTTACTTCAGCAGCACAATTCGGCTGCTGTAGTTGTAGGAGATGTCTCAAAACGTCATCAGGAGTCCCAACAAAACCCGAAAATGGCAGAAAATGTGTTTTTTAGGAAAACGTTTTTTCGCTAGAATGTCGTGAGGGGGGACCCTTACGAAAAATTAAAAAAAACGGGCTTGCTTCAGCAGCACAATACTGGTGCTGTAGTTGTAGGAGATGTCTCAAAACGTCATCAGGAGTCCCGACAAAACCCGAAAATGGCAGAAAATGCATTTTTTATGAAAACTTTTTTTTGCTAAAATGTCGTAAGTGGGGACCCTTACGAAAAATTCAAAAAAACGGGCTTGATTCAGCAGCACAATACTGGTGTTGTAGTTGTAGGAGATGTCTCAAAACGCCATCAGGACTTCCTGTAAAACAGGAAAATTGCATAAAATGCATATTTTACGAAAAAAAAAACATTTTCGCTAAAATGTCTTAAATGTTAAAAACGGACTTTCTTCAGCAGCACAATACTGGTGCTGTAGTTGTAGGAGATGTCTCAAAACGTCATCAGGAGTCCCAACAAAACACGGAAATGGCAGAAAATGCTTTTTTTGGGAAAACTTTTTCGCAAATTTTTTTTTTGAAAAAACTGGCTTGCTTCAGCAGCACCATTCGGATGCTGTAGTTGTAGGAAATGTCTCAAAACGTCACCAGGAGTCCCGACAAAACCCGAAAATGGCAGAAAATGCATTTTTTATGAAAACTTTGTTTTGCTAAAATGTCGTAAGGGGGGATCCTTAAGAAAAATTCAAAAAAACGGGCTTTCTTCAGCAGCACAATACTGGTGCTGTAGTTGTAGGAGATGTCTCAAAACGTCATCAGGAGTCCCGACAAAACCCGAAAATGGCAGAAAATGCATTTTTTATGAAAACTTTGTTTTGCTAAAATGTCGTAAGGGGGGATCCTTAAGAAAAATTCAAAAAAACGGGCTTTCTTCAGCAGCACAATACTGGTGCTGTAGTTGTAGGAGATGTCTCAAAACGTCATCAGGAGTCCCGACAAAACCTGAAAATGGCAGAAAATGCATTTTTTATGAAAACTTTGTTTTGCTAAAATGTCGTAAGGGGGGATCCTTAAGAAAAATTCAAAAAAACGGGCTTTCTTCAGCAGCACAATACTGGTGCTGTAGTTGTAGGAGATGTCTCAAAACGTCATCAGGAGTCCCGATAAAACCCGAAAATGTCAGAAAATGCTTTTTTTTGGAAAAAAAAATTTCGCTAAAATGTCGTAAGGGGGGAACCCTTACGAAAAATTAAAAAAAACAGACTTCCTTCAGCAGCACAATTTGGATGCTGTAGTTGTAGGAGATGTCTCAAAATGTCATCAGGAGTCCCGACAAAACCCGAAATTGGCAGAAAATGCTTATTTTGGGAAAACTTTTTTTCTCAAAAAAAACTTTAAAAAAACGGACTTGCTTCAGCAGCACAATTCTGGTGCTGTAGTTGTAGGAGATGTCTCAAAATGTCATCAGGAGTCCCGACAAAATACGGAAATGGCAGAAAATGCTTTTTTTGGGAAAACTTTTTCGCAAAAATTTTTGGGGAAAAAACTGCCTTGCTTCAGCAGCACAATTCGGATGCTGTAGTTGTAGGAGATGTCTCAAAACGTCATCAGGAGTCCCGACAAAACCCGAAAATGGCAGAAAATGCATTTTTTATGAAAACTTTTTTTTGCTAAAATGTCGTAAGGGGGGATCCTTAAGAAAAATTCAAAAAAACGGGCTTGCTTCAGCAGCACAATTCTGGTGCTGTAGTTGTATAAAATGTCTCAAAACGTCATCAGGAGTCCCGACAGAACCCGAAAATGGCAGAAAATGCATTTTTTATGAAAACTTTTTTTTGCTAAAATGTCGTAAGGGGGGACCCTTACGAAAAATAAAAAAAAACGGGTTTAATTCAGCAGCACAATTCTGGTGCTGTAGTTGTAGGAGATGTCTCAAAACGTCATCAGGAGTCCCGACAAAACCCGAAAATGGCAGAAAATGCATTTTTTATGAAAACTTTTTTTTGCTAAAATGTCCTTACGAAAAATTCAAAAAAACGGGCTTGATTCAGCAGCACAATACTGGTGCTGTAGTTGTAGGAGATGTCTCAAAACGTCATCAGGAGTCCCGACAAAACCCGAAAATGGCAGAAAATGCTTTTTTTGGGAAAACTTTTTTCGCAAAAAAAAATTCAAAAAAGCGGACTTGCTTCAGCAGCACAATTCTGGTGCTGTAGTTGTAGGAGATGTCTCAAAATGTCATCAGGAGTCCCAACAAAACACGGAAATGGCAGAAAATGCTTTTTTTGGGAAAACTTTTTCGCAAAAATTTTTTGGGAAAAAACTGCCTTGCTTCAGCAGCACAATTCGGATGCTGTAGTTGTAGGAGATGTCTCAAAACGTCATCAGGAGTCCCGACAAAACCCGAAAATGGCAGAAAATGCATTTTTTATGAAAACTTTTTTTTGCTAAAATGTCCTTACGAAAAATTCAAAAAAACGGGCTTGATTCAGCAGCACAATACTGGTGCTGTAGTTGTAGGAGATGTCTCAAAACGTCATCAGGAGTCCCGACAAAACCCAAAAATGGCAGAAAATGCATTTTTTATGAAAACTTTTTTTTTGCTAAAATGTCGTAAGGGGGGATCCTTAAGAAAAATTCAAAAAAACGGGCTTGCTTCAGCAGCACAATTCTGGTGCTGTAGTTGTATAAAATGTCTCAAAACGTCATCAGGAGTCCCGATAAAACCCGAAAATGGCAGAAAATGTGTTTTTTAGGAAAACTTTTTTTTGCTAAAATGTCGTAAGGGGGGACCCTTACGAAAAATTCAAAAAAACGGGCTTTCTTCAGCAGCACAATTCTGGTGCTGTAGTTGTAGGAGATGTCTCAAAACGTCATCAGGAGTCCCGATAAAACCCGAAAATGTCAGAAAATGCTTTTTTTTGGAAAAAAAAATTTCGCTAAAATGTCGTAAGGGGGGAACCCTTACGAAAAATTAAAAAAAACAGACTTCCTTCAGCAGCACAATTTGGATGCTGTAATTGTAGATGTCTCAAAATGTCATCAGGAGTCCCGACAAAACCCGAAATTGGCAGAAAATGCTTATTTTGGGAAAACTTTTTTTCTCAAAAAAAACTTTAAAAAAACGGACTTGCTTCAGCAGCACAATTTTGGTGCTGTAGTTGTAGGAGATGTCTCAAAATGTCATCAGGAGTCCCGACAAAACACGGAAATGGCAGAAAATGCTTTTTTTGGGAAAACTTTTTCGCAAAAATTTTTTGGGAAAAAACTGCCTTGCTTCAGCAGCACAATTCGGATGCTGTAGTTGTAGGAGATGTCTCAAAACGTCATCAGGAGTCCCGACAAAACCCGAAAATGGCAGAAAATGCATTTTTTATGAAAACTTTTTTTTTGCTAAAATGTCGTAAGGGGGGATCCTTAAGAAAAATTCAAAAAAACGGGCTTGCTTCAGCAGCACAATTCTGGTGCTGTAGTTGTATAAAATGTCTCAAAACGTCATCAGGAGTCCCGACAGAACCCGAAAATGGCAGAAAATGCATTTTTTATGAAAACTTTTTTTTGCTAAAATGTCGTAAGGGGGGACCCTTACGAAAAATTTAAAAAAAACGGGTTTAATTCAGCAGCACAATTCGGATGCTGTAGTTGTAGGAGATGTCTCAAAACGTCATCAGGAGTCCCGACAAAACCCGAAAATGGCAGAAAATGTGTTTTTTAGGAAAACTTTTTTTCGCTAGAATGTCGTGAGGGCGGACCCTTACGAAAAATTAAAAAAAACGGGCTTGCTTTCAGCAGCACAATACTGGTGCTGTAGTTGTAGGAGATGTCTGAAAACGTAATCAGGAGTCCCGACAAAACCCGAAAATGGCAGAAAATGCATTTTTTATGAAAACTTTTTTTTGCTAAAATGTCGTAAGGGGGGATCCTTAGGAAAAATTCAAAAAAACGGACTTACTTCAGCAGCACAATTCGGCTGCTGTAGTTGTAGGAGATGTCTCAAAACGTCATCAGGAGTCCCAACAAAACCCGAAAATGGCAGAAAATGTGTTTTTTAGGAAAACTTTTTTTCGCTAGAATGTCTTGAGGGGGGACCCTTACGAAAAATTCAAAAAAACGGGCTTGATTCAGCAGCACAATTCGGGTGCTGTAGTTGTAGGAGATGTCTCAAAACGTCATCAGGAGTCCCGACAAAACCCGAAAATGGCAGAAAATGCTTTTTTTGGGAAAACTTTTTTCGCAAAAACAAATAAAAAAAAACGGACTTAATTCAGCAGCACAATTCTGGTGCTGTAGTTGTAGGAGATGTCTCAAAACGTCATCAGGAGTCCCGACAAAACCCGAAAATGGCAGAAAATGCGTTTTTTAGGAAAACTTTTTTTTTTGCTAAAATGTCGTAGGGGGCATCCTTACAAAAAATTCAAAAAAACGGGTTTAATTCAACAGTAAAATTCGGCTGCGGTAGTGGTAGGAGATGTCTCAAAACGTCATCAGGAGTCCCGACAAAACCCGAAAATGGCAGAAAATGCATTTTTTATGAAAACTTTTTTTGCTAAAATGTTGTAAGGGGGGACCCTTACGAAAAATTCAAAAAAACGGGCTTGATTCAGCAGCACAATTCGGGTGCTGTAGTTGTAGGAGATGTCTCAAAACGTCATCAGGAGTCCCAACAAAACCCGAAAATGGCAGAAGATTTGTTTTTTAGGAAAACCTTTTTTCGCTAGAATGTCGTGAGGGGGGACCCTTACGAAAAATTTAAAAAAACGGGCTTGCTTCAGCAGCACAATACTGGTGCTGTAGTTGTAGGAGATGTCTCAAAACGTCATCAGGAGTCCCGACAAAACCCGAAAATGGAAGAAAATGCTTTTTTTGGGAAAACCTTTTTCGCAAATTTTTTTTCAAAAAAACGGACTTACTTCAGCAGCACAATTCTGGTGCTGTAGTTGTAGGAGATGTCTCAAAACGTCATCAGGAGTCCCGACAAAACCCGAAAATGG
Source organism: Nerophis lumbriciformis (assembly GCF_033978685.3). Lineage (NCBI taxonomy): Eukaryota > Metazoa > Chordata > Actinopteri > Syngnathiformes > Syngnathidae > Nerophis > Nerophis lumbriciformis. The sequence goes on from NC_084564.2 coordinate 40,416,892, forward strand.
AAGAAAATGCTTTTTTTGGGAAAACCTTTTTCGCAAATTTTTTTTCAAAAAAACGGACTTACTTCAGCAGCACAATTCTGGTGCTGTAGTTGTAGGAGATGTCTCAAAACATCAGGAGTCCCAACAAAACACGGAAATGGCAGAAAATGCTTTTTTTGGGAAAACTTTTTCGCTAAATTTTTTTTTGAAAAAACTGGCTTGCTTCAGCAGCACAATTCGGATGCTGTAGTTGTAGGAAATGTCTCAAAACGTCATCAGGAGTCCCGACAAAACCCAAAAATGGCAGAAAATGCATTTTTTATGAAAACTTTCTTTTGCTAAAATGTCGGATCCTTACGAAAAATTAAAAAAAACGGGCTTGATTCAGCAGCACAATACTGGTGCTGTAGTTGTAGGAGATGTCTCAAAACGTCATCAGGAGTCCCGACAAAACCCGAAAATGGCAGAAAATGCTTTTTTGGGGAAAACTTTTTTCGCTAAAAAAAATTCCAAAAAACAGACTTGCTTCAGCAGCACATTTCTGGTGCTGTAGTTGTATAAAATGTCTAAAAACGTCATCAGGAGTCCCGACAAAACCTAAAAATGGAAGAAAAAAAAGGTTTTACGGAAAAATTTTTTTGCTAAAATGTCGTAAGGGGGTACCCTTACGAAAAATAAAAAAAAACGGACTTGCTTCAGCAGCACATTTCTGGTGCTGTAGTTGTATAAAATGTCTCAAAACGTCATCAGGAGTCCCGACAAAACCCGAAAATGGCAGAAAATGCATTTTTTATGAAAACTTTTTTTTGCTAAAATGTTGTAAGGGGGGACCCTTACGAAAAATTCAAAAAAACGGGCTTGATTCAGCAGCACAATTCGGGTGCTGTAGTTGTAGGAGATGTCTCAAAACGTCATCAGGAGTCCCAACAAAACCCGAAAATGGCAGAAAATGTGTTTTTTAGGAAAACTTTTTTTCGCTAGAATGTCGTAAGGGGGGATCCTTACGAAAAAAAAAAAAAAAACGGGTTTAATTCAACAGCACAATTCGGCTGCTGTAGTTGTAGGAGATGTCTCAAAACGTCATCAGGAGTCCCGACAAAACCCGAAAATGGCAGAAAATGCTTTTTTTGGGAAAACTTTTTTCGCTAAAAAAAATTCAAAAAAACGGACTTCCTTCAGCAGCACAATTCTGGTGCTGTAGTTGTATAAAATGTCTCAAAACGTCATCAGGAGTCCCGACACAACCTGAAAATGGAAGAAAATGCTAATTTGACAGAATTTTTTTTTTGCTAAAATGTCGTAAGGGGGGACCCTTACGAAAAATTCCAAAAAACAGACTTGCTTCAGCAGCACATTTCTGGTGCTGTAGTTGTATAAAATGTCTCAAAACGTCATCAGGAGTCCCGACAAAACCTAAAAATGGAAGAAAAAAAAGGTTTTACGGAAAAATGTTTTTGCTAAAATGTCGTAAGGGGGGACCCTTACGAAAAATTAAAAAAAACGGACTTGCTTCAGCAGCACATTTCTGGTGCTGTAGTTGTATAAAATGTCTCAAAACGTCATCAGGAGTCCCGACAGTACCTGAAAATGGAAGAAAAAAAAGGTTTTACGGAAACATTTTTTTGCTAAAATGTCGTAAGGGGGGACCCTTACGAAAAATTCAAAAAAACGGACTTGCTTCAGCAGCACATTTCTGGTGCTGTAGTTGTATAAAATGTCTCAAAACGTCATCAGGAGTCCCGACACAACCTAAAAATGGAAGAAAAAAAAGGTTTTACGGAAAAAAACATTTTGCTAAAATGTCGAAGGGGGGACCCTTACGAAAAATTCAAAAAAACGGACTAGCTTCAGCAGCACATTTCTGGTGCTGTAGTTGTATAAAATGTCTCAAAACGTCATCAGGAGTCCCGACAACCTAAAAATGGAAGAAAAAAAAGGTTTTACGGAAAAATGTTTTTGCTAAAATGTCGTAAGGGGGGACCCTTACGAAAAATTAAAAAAAACGGACTTGCTTCAGCAGCACATTTCTGGTGCTGTAGTTGTATAAAATGTCTCAAAACGTCATCAGGAGTCCCGACACAACCTAAAAATGGAAGAAAATGCATATTTTACAGATAAAAAAATTTGCTAAAATTTAATAACGAAAAATTCAAAAAAACGGACTTGCTTCAGCAGCACATTTCTGGTGCTGTAGTTGTATAAATAGTCTCAAAACGTCATCAGGAGTCCCGACAGTACTTGAAAATGGAAGAAAAAAAGGTTTTACGGAAAAAAACATTTTGCTAAAATGTCGTAAGGGGGGACCCTTACGGAAAATTCAAAAAAACGGACTTGCTTCAGCAGCACATTTCTGGTGCTGTAGTTGTATAAAATGTCTCAAAACGTCATCAGGAGTCCCGACAACCTAAAAATGGAAGAAAAAAAAGGTTTTACGGAAACATTTTTTTGCTAAAATGTCGTAAAAAACGTCATCAGGAGTCCCGACAGTACCTGAAAATGGAAGAAAAAAAAGGTTTTTCGGAAAAATAATTTTGTTAAAATGTCGTAAGGGGGGACCCTCACGAAAAATTTAAAAAAACGGACTTGCTTCAGCAGCACATTTCTGGTGCTGTAGTTGTATAAAATGTCTCAAAACGTCATCAGGAGTCCCGACACAACCTGAAAATGGAAGAAAAAAAAGGTTTTTCGGAAAAATAATTTTGTTAAAATGTCGTAAGGGGGGACCCTCACGAAAAATTTAAAAAAACGGACTTGCTTCAGCAGCACATTTCTGGTGCTGTAGTTGTATAAAATGTTTCAAAACGTCATCAGGAGTCCCGACACAACCTGACAATGGAAGACAAAAAAGGTTTTACGGGAACATTTTGTTGCTAAAATGTCATCAGGGGGAACCCTTACGAAAAATTCAAAAAAACGGGCTTGATTCAGCAGCACAATACTGGTGCTGTAGTTGTAGGAGATGTCTCAAAACATCAGGAGTCCCAACAAAACACGGAAATGGCAGAAAATGCTTTTTTTGGGAAAACTTTTTCGCTAAATTTTTTTTTGAAAAAACTGGCTTGCTTCAGCAGCACAATTCGGATGCTGTAGTTGTAGGAAATGTCTCAAAACGTCATCAGGAGTCCCGACAAAACCCAAAAATGGCAGAAAATGCATTTTTTATGAAAACTTTCTTTTGCTAAAATGTCGGATCCTTACGAAAAATTAAAAAAAACGGGCTTGATTCAGCAGCACAATACTGGTGCTGTAGTTGTAGGAGATGTCTCAAAACGTCATCAGGAGTCCCGACAAAACCCGAAAATGGCAGAAAATGCTTTTTTGGGGAAAACTTTTTTCGCTAAAAAAAATTCCAAAAAACAGACTTGCTTCAGCAGCACATTTCTGGTGCTGTAGTTGTATAAAATGTCTAAAAACGTCATCAGGAGTCCCGACAAAACCTAAAAATGGAAGAAAAAAAAGGTTTTACGGAAAATTTTTTTTGCTAAAATGTCGTAAGGGGGTACCCTTACGAAAAATAAAAAAAAACGGACTTGCTTCAGCAGCACATTTCTGGTGCTGTAGTTGTATAAAATGTCTCAAAACGTCATCAGGAGTCCCGACAAAACCCGAAAATGGCAGAAAATGCATTTTTTATGAAAACTTTTTTTTGCTAAAATGTTGTAAGGGGGGACCCTTACGAAAAATTCAAAAAAACGGGCTTGATTCAGCAGCACAATTCGGGTGCTGTAGTTGTAGGAGATGTCTCAAAACGTCATCAGGAGTCCCAACAAAACCCGAAAATGGCAGAAAATGTGTTTTTTAGGAAAACTTTTTTTCGCTAGAATGTCGTAAGGGGGGATCCTTACGAAAAAAAACAAAAAAACGGGTTTAATTCAACAGCACAATTCGGCTGCTGTAGTTGTAGGAGATGTCTCAAAACGTCATCAGGAGTCCCGACAAAACCCGAAAATGGCAGAAAATGCTTTTTTTGGGAAAACTTTTTTCGCTAAAAAAAATTCAAAAAAACGGACTTCCTTCAGCAGCACAATTCTGGTGCTGTAGTTGTATAAAATGTCTCAAAACGTCATCAGGAGTCCCGACACAACCTGAAAATGGAAGAAAATGCTAATTTGACAGAATTTTTTTTTTGCTAAAATGTCGTAAGGGGGGACCCTTACGAAAAATTCCAAAAAACAGACTTGCTTCAGCAGCACATTTCTGGTGCTGTAGTTGTATAAAATGTCTCAAAACGTCATCAGGAGTCCCGACAAAACCTAAAAATGGAAGAAAAAAAAGGTTTTACGGAAAAATGTTTTTGCTAAAATGTCGTAAGGGGGGACCCTTACGAAAAATTAAAAAAAACGGACTTGCTTCAGCAGCACATTTCTGGTGCTGTAGTTGTATAAAATGTCTCAAAACGTCATCAGGAGTCCCGACAGTACCTGAAAATGGAAGAAAAAAAAGGTTTTACGGAAACATTTTTTTGCTAAAATGTCGTAAGGGGGGACCCTTACGAAAAATTCAAAAAAACGGACTTGCTTCAGCAGCACATTTCTGGTGCTGTAGTTGTATAAAATGTCTCAAAACGTCATCAGGAGTCCCGACACAACCTAAAAATGGAAGAAAAAAAAGGTTTTACGGAAAAAAACATTTTGCTAAAATGTCGAAGGGGGGACCCTTACGAAAAATTCAAAAAAACGGACTAGCTTCAGCAGCACATTTCTGGTGCTGTAGTTGTATAAAATGTCTCAAAACGTCATCAGGAGTCCCGACAACCTAAAAATGGAAGAAAAAAAAGGTTTTACGGAAAAATGTTTTTGCTAAAATGTCGTAAGGGGGGACCCTTACGAAAAATTAAAAAAAACGGACTTGCTTCAGCAGCACATTTCTGGTGCTGTAGTTGTATAAAATGTCTCAAAACGTCATCAGGAGTCCCGACACAACCTAAAAATGGAAGAAAATGCATATTTTACAGATAAAAAAATTTGCTAAAATTTAATAACGAAAAATTCAAAAAAACGGACTTGCTTCAGCAGCACATTTCTGGTGCTGTAGTTGTATAAATAGTCTCAAAACGTCATCAGGAGTCCCGACAGTACTTGAAAATGGAAGAAAAAAAGGTTTTACGGAAAAAAACATTTTGCTAAAATGTCGTAAGGGGGGACCCTTACGGAAAATTCAAAAAAACGGACTTGCTTCAGCAGCACATTTCTGGTGCTGTAGTTGTATAAAATGTCTCAAAACGTCATCAGGAGTCCCGACAACCTAAAAATGGAAGAAAAAAAAGGTTTTACGGAAACATTTTTTTGCTAAAATGTCGTAAAAAACGTCATCAGGAGTCCCGACAGTACCTGAAAATGGAAGAAAAAAAAGGTTTTACGGAAAATTTTTTTTGCTAAAATGTCGTAAGGTGGGACCCTTACGAAAAATTCAAAAAAACGGACTTGCTTCAGCAGCACATTTCTGGTGCTGTAGTTGTATAAAATGTCTCAAAACGTCATCAGGAGTCCCGACACAACCTGAAAATGGAAGAAAAAAAAGGTTTTTCGGAAAAATAATTTTGTTAAAATGTCGTAAGGGGGGACCCTCACGAAAAATTTAAAAAAACGGACTTGCTTCAGCAGCACATTTCTGGTGCTGTAGTTGTATAAAATGTCTCAAAACGTCATCAGGAGTCCCGACACAACCTGAAAATGGAAGAAAAAAAAGGTTTTTCGGAAAAATAATTTTGTTAAAATGTCGTAAGGGGGGACCCTCACGAAAAATTTAAAAAAACGGACTTGCTTCAGCAGCACATTTCTGGTGCTGTAGTTGTATAAAATGTTTCAAAACGTCATCAGGAGTCCCGACACAACCTGACAATGGAAGACAAAAAAGGTTTTACGGGAACATTTTGTTGCTAAAATGTCATCAGGGGGAACCCTTACGAAAAATTAAAAAAAACGGACTTGCTTCAGCAGCACATTTCTGGTGCTGTAGTTGTATAAAATGTCTCAAAACGTCATCAGGAGTCCCGACACAACCTAAAAATGGAAGAAAATGCACATTTTACAGAAAAATAATTTTGCTAAAATATCGTAAGGGGGTCCTTACGAAAAATTCAAAAAAACGGACTTGCTTCAGCAGCACATTTCTGGTGCTGTAGTTGTATAAAATGTCTCAAAACGTCATCAGGAGTCCCGACACAACCTGAAAATGGAGTAAAAAAAAGGTTTTACGGAAAACATTTTTTGCTAAAATTTCGTAAAATTCAAAAAAACGGACTTGCTTCAGCAGCACATTTCTGGTGCTTTAGTTGTATAAAATAACTCAAAACGTCATCAGGAGTCCCGACACAACCTGAAAATGGAAGAAAATGCATATTTTACAGAAAAAAAAAATTGCTAAAATGTCGAAGGGGGGGCCCTTACGAAAAATAAAAAAAAACAGACTTCCTTCAGCAGCATAATTTGGATGCTGTAGTTGTAGGAGATGTCTCAAAACGTCATCAGGAGTCCCGACAAAACCCGAAATTGGCAGAAAATGCTTAATTTGAGAAAACTTTTTTTCGCAAAAAAAAATTCAAAAAAACGGACTTGCTTCAGCAGCAGAATTCGGAAGCTGTAGTTGTAGGAGATGTCTCAAAACGTCATCAGGAGGCCCGACAAAACCCGAAAATGGAAGAAAGAAAAGGTTTTACGGTAAACAAATTTTTTGCTAAAATGTCGTAAGGTGGGTCCCTTACGAAAAATTCAAAAAACCGGACTTGTTTCAGCAGCACATTTCTGGTGCTGTAGTTGTATAAAATGTCTCAAAACGTCATCAGGAGTCCTGACAAAACCCGAAAATGGCAGAAAATGCTTTTTTTTTTTTTTACTTTTTTTTCGCAAAAATTTTTTTTTTTTAAATTAAAAAAAACGCACTTGCTTCAGCAGCACATTTCTGGTGCTTTAGTTGTAGGACATGTCTCAAAACATCATCAGGAGTCCCGACAAAACCAGAAAAAGGCAGAAAATGCTTTTTTTGGGAAAACTTTTTTCGCCAAAAATTTTTTCAAAAAAACGGACTTGCTTCAGCAGCACAATTCGGATGCTGTAGTTGTAGGAGATGTCTCAAAACGTCATCAGGAGTCCCGACAAAACCTGAAAATTGCAGAAAATGCTTTTTTTGGGAAAACTTTTTTTCGCAAAAATTAAAAAAAAAAAACGGACTTGCTTCAGCAGCACAATTCGGATGCTGTAGTTGTAGGATATGTCGTAAAACGTCATCAGGAGTCAAGACAAAACCCGAAATTGGCAGAAAATGCCTTTTTTTGGAAAAGTTGTTTTCGCTAAAATGTCGTAAGGGGGTCTCTGTTCCAATTTATCCCAAAGGTGTTCTGTCAGGACTCTGTGCAGGCCAGTCAAGTTCATCCGCACCAGACTCATGTTGGAAGTGGAAAGGGCCCGCTCCAAACTGTTCCCACAAGGTTGGGAGCATGGAATTGTCCAAAATGTTTTGGTATCTTGGAGCATTCAAAGTTCCTTTCACTGGAACTAAAGCGCCAAGCCCAACTCCTGAATAACACCATAATTCCTCCTCCACCAAATTTCACATTCGACACAATGCAGTCCGCTGACCCCGCTCTGTCAGTTTACGTGACTTAACACTTTGTGGCTGAGTTGCTGTTGTTCCCAAACTCTTCCATTTTCTTACAATAAAGTTGATTTTGGAATATTTAGGAGCGAGGAACTTTCACGACTGGATTTGTTGCACAGGTGGCATCCTGTGACAGTTCCACGCTGGAAATCACTGAGAGCGGCCCATTCTTTCACAAATGTTTGTAGAAGCAGTCTCCATGCCTAAGTTAATGTTAAAGTACAAATGATCCACTCGACCCCACATCTGCGGTACCCTCCAAGGTTTCTCATTGTCATCCTATTGGGTAGAGTTTTTTCTTGCCCTGATGTGGGATCTGGGCCAAGGATGTCGTTGTGGCTTGTGCAGCCCTTTGAGACACTGGTGATTTAGGGCTATATAAGTAAACATTGATTGATTGATTGTCACACACACACTAGGTGTGGTGAAGTTTGTCCTCTGCATTTGACCTATCCACTTGTTCACCCCCTGGGAGGGGAGGGGAGCAGTGAGCAGCAGCGGTGGCCACGCCCGGGAATCATTTTTGGTGATTTAACCCCCAATTCCAACCCTTAATGCTGATTGCCAAGCAGGGAGATAATGGCTCCCATTTTTATAGTCTTTGGTATGACTCGGCCGGGGTTTGAACTCACAACTCACAATGCATCTAAACAAGATCTAAACAAAATCCAGCTTACCCAAAACAGAGCTGCAAGGCTAGCTCTACATTGCTCATTTAGGACCGGCATTGAGATAATGCATAATGAATTGTCATGGATGAGAGTTGGTGAAAGACTGCGCTGCCTGCAGGAGAAAAAGTCACCACCGCTGTCCATGGTACTGAGGACGAGCACGGGCTGACGGCGAGACACAGCTGGCAGGTGATCAGATTTCACAAGTGGTACGTGTTAATCTAATCATCTGTTGTCTTTAAAAGTAAGCGGCCGGGAGCAGAGGGGTAGAGAGGATTGGGAGTGACTGCAAAGTCACGACATGCTGAAAAACATTTTGGAAAGATCTTGTTAAAAACATTCAAACTTTGTCAACTTGGCACGCCTGTCTGCTGTGACGTGTATGTCAGTGGAACCGCTAGGAAGCGATTTCCACAACTAGCTTGTAGTTGTCAGGACGTGGACTATGGAGTGGTTGTTTTCCCGAGATGCAAGTGAACTTGGACCGGACATGGCGTGAAGGTAATTACACCTTTTATTTTAACACTATAACTACAAAAAAAGAAGCAAACAAAAGGCGAGCACAATGGCGGAGAACAAACTTGACTAATGAAACAAAAGACTAGCACAAAGGCAATTAACTATGACCATGAAACAAAAACACTAACTGTGGCATTAATAAACAAAACTTACTTGCGAGGACGTGAACAGGGCAGCATGGACTATGAAACAAGCAGCGTGAACTGAGCATGAAAGCATAAACATGGCATGAAGCAGAGTGATGTCGCCAGAAAGACAGCCTGGCAACTGGAAGCTTAAATAATAGTGACATGATTAGTGACAGCAGGTGCGTGACTCAAAATGTGAAAACGTGAGACAGGTGCGTGACATGAGGGTGTGAACCAGGTGAAACCAATGGTTGCTATGGTGACAAAGCAAGGGAGTGAAAACAGGAACTAAAAAAAGTGTCCAAAAACCAAGCAAAACATAACTAAACAAAACATGATCACAGACATGACAGAGGTCCCCCCTTACGGACAGATCCCAGATGTCCAAAAACACAAAAAAAACAATGATCAAGAGTCATGGGAGGGCGGGAGGGGGACATGGCGGTGGGTCGCCAGACCCCATGTCACCGAATCCACCGGGGCAGAATCAGGTGGCGGCGACGTGAAGACCGCCGCTGTACCTGACGAGGTGGGCGACCCGGGAAGGGCTACATCCATGGCCGACGAGGAGGTGGGGGCGTTGTCGTCGTCGTGGCAGGCGGCGAAGCTTGGCGTGATGGGTCGTGGCGTGGCGGGTCGTGGCGTGGCGGGTCGTGGCGTGGCGAAGCTTGGCGTGGCGCGTCAGTCGGCGAAGCTTGGCATGGCGGGTCTCGGCATGGCGGGACTTGGCATGGCGGGTCTTGGCCTTGGCTTGAGTCTTGGTCTTGGTCTTGGTTTGGGTCTTGGTCTTGGTCTTGGCGTCATGGAGCTGCGACTGACGACACTTGGCGTCGTGGAGCTGCGACTGGCGGCACTTGGCGTCGTGGAGCTGCGACTGGCGGCTTTGGCGTCGTGGAGCTGCGACTGGCGGCCTTGGCGTCGTGGAGCTGCGACTGGCGGCCTTGGCGTCGTGGAGCTGCGACTGGCGGCACTTGGCGTGGTGGAGCTGCGACTGGCGGAACTTGGCGTGGTGGAGCTGCGACTGGCGGCACTTGGCGTGGTGGAGCTGCGACTGGAGGAACTTGGCGTGGTGGAGCTGCGACTGGAAGAACTTGGCGTGGTGGAGCTTGGCGTGATGCGGCTAGGCATGTTGCTAGCCTTGGAGCAGGACGTGGAGCTAGCCGTGGCGTAGGTGCTAGCCTTGGCGCTGGTGCTAGCCGTGGTGCAGGTTGTGGTGCTAACCTTGGAGTAGCGACAGGTGCTAGCCTTGGAGCAGCTAGCCGTGGTGCAGGTGGAGGTGGCCTAGCTGGGGGTTGCGGCTTGGCAGGCCGAAAGACAGGTGGTGGTGGCCGAACCGGAGATTGCGGCTTAGCAGGCCAAAAGACTGGTGGTGGTGGCCGGACCGGAGGTTGCGGCTTAGCAGGCTGAAAGACTGGTGGTGGCGGCCGTGCTGTGGCTTGGCAGGCCGAAGAACTAGTGGTGGCGGTCGTGCTAGAGGCTGTGGCTTGGCGTGACGATGCTGAGCCACCCCACCTGAACAGATCCCCCCCCCCCCCCCCCCCCAAGGAGCGGATGCCAGACGCGCTGCCCGCTGTCTGGAACCGTTTTTAGGGTTGGGTGGAAGGAGGTCAGGAGGGGGGCAGAAGCATCCCCTCTAAATTGTCCAAATTGTCATTTATTCTTCCCCACCTGTGCTTTTGTGGGTGGATAAAAAGAAAAATTATGTGACGTGGGCGGGGCTTGAGTCTTGGGAGGCGGGGCATGAAATTGAGATGACTGGGATTGAGAAGCTCTAATTTTCAAAAACATGTCCTGGTAATGCCTTATCATGGACATGAAGTCTTTTGCTGGAGGTGGCTGACAAGAAAAAGAGTTCAGAAAAAAAAAACATTGATCTGTGATGTCATCCACTGGCAGCGGCGTGACGTCCACCTGGGGAAGCCGGGCAGGCTGCAGCCTATATCCGCCCGGAGGGGGAGGAGCTTGCTGGAGCGCCGCGTGCTGTCCGATCGCCTTCCCTGACGTCCTTGGTCTGGAGCGGCGCTTCCGGGACTGCGGTGACGCAGCGCCATCCTCGGGCCAAATAGAGCTAATTGAAATTAGCTTGCCATTTGGCACCCACGTCAGGTCTCGCTCCGCCATGGCTCCTAACGACTCCCACTTTTCTTCCTCGTCCACATTCCTTGCGGGAAAGCGATTTGCTGGTGACATAATGTCACGACGTGGACTATGGAATGGTTGTTTTCCCGAGATGCGAGTGAACTTGGACCGGACATGGCGTGAAGGTAATGACATCTTTTATTTTAACACTATAACTACAAAAAAAGAAGCAAACAAAAGACGAGCACAATGGCGGAGAACAAACTTGACTAATGAAACAAAAGACTAGCACAAAGGCAATTAACTATGAACATGAAACAAAAACACTAACTGTGGCATTAATAAACAAAACTTACTTGCGAGGACGTGAACAGGGAAGCATGGACTATGAAACAAGCAGCGTGAACTGAGCATGAAAGCATAAACATGGCACGAAGCAGAGTGATGTCGCCAGAAAGACAGCCTGGCAACTGTAAGCTTAAATAATAGTGACATGATTAGTGACAGCAGGTGCGTGACTCAAAATGTGAAAACGTGAGACAGGTGCGTGACATGAGGGTGTGAACCAGGTGAAACCAATGGTTGCTATGGTGACGAAGCAAGGGAGTGAAAACAGGAACTAAAAAAAGTGTCCAAAAACCAAGCAAAACATAACTAAACAAAACATGATCACAGACATGACAGAGGTCCCCCCTTACGGACAGATCCCAGATGTCCAAAAACAATGATCAAGAGTCATGGGAGGGTGGGAGGGGGACATGGCGGTGGGTCGCCAGACCCCGTGTCACCGAATCCACAGGGGCAGAATCAGGTGGCGGCGACGCGAAGACCGCCGCTGTACCTGACGAGGTGGGCGACCCGGGAAGGGCTACATCCATGGCCGACGAGGAGGTGGGGGCGTTGTCGTCATCGTGGCAGGCGGCGAAGCTTGGCGTGATGGGTCGTGGCGTGGCGAAGCTTGGCGCGTCAGGCGTCGAAGCTTGGCATGGCGGGTCTCGGCATGGCGGGACTTGGCATGGCGGGTCTTGGCCTTAGCTTGAGTCTTGGTCTTGGTCTTGGTTTGGGTCTTGGTCTTGGTCTTGGCTTGGGTCTTGGCGTCGTGGAGCTGCGACTGACGACACTTGGCATCGTGGAGCTGCGACTGGCGGCACTTGGTGTCGTGGAGCTGCGACTGGCGGCTTTGGCGTCGTGGAGCTGCGACTGGCGGCCTTGGCGTCGTGGAGCTGCGACTGGCGGAACTTGGCGTGGTGGAGCTGCGACTGGCGGAACTTGGCGTGGTGGAGCTGCGACTGGCGGCACTTGGCGTGGTGGAGCTGCGACTGGAGGAACTTGGCGTGGTGGAGCTGCGACTGGAAGAACTTGGCGTGGTGCGGCTAGGCATGTTGCTAGCCTTGGAGCAGGGCGTGGAGCTAGCCGTGGCGTAGGTGCTAGCCTTGGCGCTGGTGCTAGCCGTGGTGCAGGTCGTGGTGCTAACCTTGGAGTAGCGACAGGTGCTAGCCTTGGAGCAGCTAGCCGTGGTGCAGGTGGAGGTGGCCTAGCTGGGGGTTGCGGCTTGGCAGGCCGAAAGACAGGTGGTGGTGGCCGAACCGGAGATTGCGGCTTAGCAGGCCAAAAGACTGGTGGTGGTGGCCGGACCAGAGGTTGCGGCTTAGCAGGCTGGAAGACTGGTGGTGGCGGCCGTGCTGTGGCTTGGCAGGCCGAAGAACTAGTGGTGGCGGTCGTGCTAGAGGCTGTGGCTTGGCGTGACGATGCTGAGCCACCCCACCTGAACAGTTCCCCCCCCCCCCCCCCCCCCCTCAAGGAGCGGATGCCAGACGCGCTCCCCGCTGTCTGGAACCGTTTTTAGGGTTGGGTGGAAGGAGGTCAGGAGGGGGGCAGAAGCATCCCCTCTAAATTGTCCAAATTGTCATTTATTCTTCCCCACCTGTGCTTTTGTGGGTGGATAAAAAGAAAAATTATGTGACGTGGGCGGGGCTTGAGTCTTGGGAGGCGGGGCATGAAATTGAGATGACTGGGATTGAGAAGCTCTAATTTTCAAAAACATGTCCTGGTAATGCCTTATCATGGACATGAAGTCTTTTGCTGGAGGTGGCTGACAAGAAAAAGAGTTCAGAAAAAAAAAAACATTGATCTGATAGAATGTGTTTGATGAGGTAGAGGGCAGACGTGCGAGAGGAGGGCTCCGGTCAAACTTTTCATTTACTCTTTAAAGTCTAACTACTTTACGGTGTTTTTTTCTGGCTGACGCATCCCTTATTTTTGTGCGAAATAGTGTGGTTATTGTGACATAATGAGCAACTCGAAGACAAAACCGACAACAACAACAACTCGAGCAGCGAGCGTCTCAGCTAAGTTAGCTAACATGGCGGCCGCAGCAACAGCTTCAGGGTCTGAAGATAAGAGAGCCGAACTCGAGGGTCAATCTGACCCAGTCACCAAGAACGACATTGAGGGTCTCCTCAATAAACAGCGAGATAGCTTCAAGGCGGACATGGCTTTTCTGATTCAACAGTCGACTGAGTCCCTGAAGCTGTCAGTCGATTTATTAGGACAACAGGTGACGTCATTTAACAGCCGTCTGACTAAAACCGAAGTCACAGTGGGTGAAAACTTTGAAAAACTCACCGAGATGGAAGCCGCTGTGAAGTCTTTACAGTCCCAAACTACGGTGCTCCTGGAACGAGTGGACGACCTCGAGAATCGGTCCCGCCGCTCTAATTTGAGGATTATCAACATCCCAGAGGGAAGCGAGAAAGAACAAGATCCGACCAAATTTGCGTCGGACTTACTAATGGCGATAACGGGTCCTGATGTTTTCACCAGCCCACCGGAGATAGAGAGAGCTCACCGCTCCCTCGGTCCCAGACCACTAGATGCTGGCGCCGGAAAACCGCGGACTTTCATCGTTAAATTCCTCCGTTTCCAAGAGAAAGAAAAAGTACTCAGATGGGCCAGACAACATAAATTGGATTACCGCGGCACCGAGCTGAGAGTTTACCCGGACATCAGCCCTGCTTTGGCCAAGAAACGAGCTGCTTTCAACCCCATCAAAAATGCGCTCTACCTGAGAGGAATTAAATTCCGCTTGCTGCACCCTGCCCGTCTCCAGGTCTCCTTCAGAAATGAAAACTTGTACTTTGATTCTCCACAAAAAGCCCAGGACTTCTACGACGAACGCATCGCTCCCACAGGTTAGTGGAAGATGACTTTGAAGAGGACATTAACGGGTGCGTCAGAAAAACAATGGACATTGTTTATCCAGGCTTGCAGGCAACTAATCATCCTGTTGTGCAACTTATTTGAGGTATGGTTATAACTGTCGGTCAATTTCTGCACTGCAACCTTTTTTCTTTCTTTTTTTTTCTCCTCTTTCCTTTTTTTTTTTTTTTTTCCCTTTTTTTTGTTTTTCCTTCTTTCCCTATTTCTTAAAAGTTATGACTTACTTAAATATTGTAAATTGATATTTTTATTTCTCTACTTTCTCTAATTTTTCCAGTTTGAAACTGACACTTACCAGGGGTTACTTGTGTTATTATTATTATTATTATTATTATTATTATTATTATCATCATTTATTTATTTATTTATTTATTTTTCCCCCATTATTATTTTCTATATATAATTCTGTTGCCAATATGGTGCTTATTTCTATTTAAGTGGCACCCACTGTACATTATAGACACATTTGCAGATAAAGGAGCCCTATCCGCTCGGTGATATTAGTTCACGGATTAATGTTGTACGGAAGTAATAGAGTTTATGGAGTCCCGCTGCTAGTTCTAGTTCTTAGGACAAGCTTAGGGTGGTTTAGGAGGGTTTATTTGTTCCTCGTTTCTATGGGTTTTGTTTTGGGGTTTTTGTGTGTTAGGTCCTACAAATTTGTTTTTTCTTTCAGTCCTGTCTGTATGTTAATACCACTTCCTTCTACAAGGCATTGTGTCATCTCACCATATTTTTTACAAATGTGATTATGGCTAATACGAACAAAAAAGGGTTATCTTGCTTGAGATTTGTTTCTTGGAACGTTAAAGGGATCAACGGCCCAGTCAAAAGAGGTAGAGTATTTTCCCATTTAAAACACCTTAAAACTGAAATTGCTTTCCTACAAGAGACTCATCTGACCACTAAGGATCACCATAGATTAAAGGCCGCATGGGTTGGACAATTTTTTCACTCAAATTTTAGCAGTAAAGCAAGGGGTACAGCTATTTTAATACACAAAAGAACCCAATTTAGCCCAACAAATGTCATAACTGACCATCAAGGTCGTTTTGTAATAGTCTCAGGTTCTCTTAATAATATGTCTGTTGTCCTGGCCAACCTTTATGCACCCAATTGGGATGATGAAGCATTTATTAGGAAAGTGTTTTCATTTTTGCCAGACCTCAGTTCCCATCGTTTAATATTGGGGGGGGACCTGAACTGTGCAATAGACCCGTTGCTAGACAAATCTAGTCCAAGGCAGGGCCCCCCATTAAAAATGGCCAAAACAATTTCAAAACTCATGGGTCAAATAGGAGGTGTGGACCCGTGGCGTTTTCTTTACCCAGATAAAAAACAATTCTCTTTTTACTCCCAGGTTCATAAAACTTTTTCAAGGATTGACTATTTTTTCATAGATGATAATCTCCTTCCGGAAGTCGACAATGTAGAATATTCAACAATAGTGATATCTGACCATGCTCCATTGTTACTTGATCTTTCGTTTACACTCTTAAAAAAAACGCAGACTCCATGGAGGTTTAATTGCATACTACTCAATGATGACGGATTCTGCAAAACAATTTCCAAAGTGATAGATGATTTTCTTGTCACCAACAACTCTACTCCCATATCCCCGTCTTTACTCTGGGAGACATTAAAGGTGGTAGTCCGGGGAGAGATTATTTCTTATTCAGCAAGACAAAACAAATCGAGAAGACAAAAACAGGAACAGCTCTTGGAAAGTATAACAGAATTGGACAGACAGCTATCAGTATCTCCACACCCTGAACTGGTTAAAGATAGACAAAATCTGCAAATGAACTATAATTTATTGTCAACACAAGAAACTGAAAAATTACTCTTACGATCGCGTGGCTTCCTGTACGAGCACGGTGAGAAGGCAGGGCGCCATCTATCACGCCAAATTAAAAGTCAGTCAGTATCTCGGCAAATTCGACAAATTAGAACCCCCACAGATGATCTTACAGTCATTCCTTCAGTCATTAATGACACCTTCAAATCATTCTACTCTGAATTATATACTTCACAATGCGCTGCTGATAAAACAATCATGATGAGTTTCCTGGATAACTTGAAATTCCCATCCATAACTACTACTCAAGAGAGCGCTTTGGATCAACCTTTAGTAATCCGGGAAATTGTAGATTCAATTAAACTAATGCAGAGCGGCAAGGCCCCTGGCCCAGATGGCTATCCTATAGAGTTCTACAAAAAATTTTCAGATAAACTGACTCCTCTCCTTTTAAATATGTACAATGACTCTCTGGACCGGGGTACCCTGCCTCGAACTCTCACCGAAGCGTCAATAACTTTATTACTAAAACCGGGCAAAGTAGATTCCGATTGTAGTTCTTATCGTCCCATCTCTCTCTTAAACGCTGACTATAAGATTTTAGCTAAAGCACTGGCCCTTCGCCTTGAATCAATTTTACCAAACATCATATCACCTGACCAAACTGGGTTTATGAAAAACCGGCACTCTTTTTCCAACATTCGTTGCCTTCTTAACATTATTTTTTCTCCAGCATCCGAGGAGACGCCAGAAGTGGTGGTCTCTTTAGATGCGGAGAAAGCTTTCGACAGGGTGGAGTGGGGATATTTATTGGAGGTCTTAAAGAGGTTCAACATTGGGTCCAAATATATATCTTGGATAGCACTTCTATACTCTTCTCCTAGGGCTGCTGTAAGCACAAATGGGATGTTATCCCAATTTTTCACACTTGGCAGAGGTACACGCCAGGGGTGCCCTCTAAGCCCATTGTTATTCGTTACTGCAATCGAACCCTTGTCCATTGCCCTTAAAACGGCTGGTATCAGTAAAGGAATCCATAGATGCGGTCTAGAACACACACATTCTCTATACGCTGATGATTTACTATTGTTTATATCTGATCCAATCTCTACCATTCCAAAGATTATTGAATTGCTAAACAATTTTGGATCATTCTCTGGCTATAAACTGAATTTCGCTAAGAGTGAATGCTTCCCTGTGAATAATTTGGCCCTTGAGATCCCTGATGGATATTTCCCATTTAAGATGTCCAGGAACAGCTTCAAATACTTAGGTGTACATATTTGTCGTAAGTTACCAGCTCTCTACAAGGACAATTTTCCACCTCTAATCGACAAACTTAAATTAGATTTGGAAAGGTGGAATGATTTACACATAACTATAGCTGGCAGGGTAAACTGCATCAAAATGAATGTGCTTCCTCGATTTTTGTACCTGTTTCAATGTTTGCCTATCTTTTTACCCAATTCCTTTTTTTGCATAATAAACAAACTAATTTCATCTTTTATATGGAAAGGCAAGAATCCCAGGATTAGGAGAGAGTTCCTGCAAAGGCATAGGTCCGTAGGTGGTTTATCACTCCCTAATCTAAAATACTACTATTGGGCAGCTAACATACACAAAGTGACTCTCTGGATCCAAGAACCTGAATTAATCTGGTGCAAGTCTGAAGCTAGTTCCTGTTCTACCTCTCTCCTGGATCTGCTTACATCAAAATTACCTTATCGACCATCCCAATTTACTTGTAGTCCAATTGTCATTTCTACCCTTAGAATCTGGTCTCAATTTAGAAATACTTTCGGCCTGCAGGGCTTATCCAACCACAGCCCCATTCATAATAACCACCTCTTCCTCCCTCCCAACACAGATGTAGCGTTTTCTCTATGGAAGCAGTCAAGCCTTAGCAGGCTAAAGGACTTATATATTGGTGATGTCTTCGCTAGTTTCAGTGAACTGTGTGAAAAATTTGACCTACCAAAATCTCACCTATTTCGATACTTTCAGGTTCGTAATTTTGTTAAATTAAATAGTTTCTCTTTCCCTAATACTCCACCTAATTCGCTAATTGACTCAATTTTAGATATTCCCACAAATCAGAAAGGCCTAATCTCCAAAATCTACATCTTAATATCCCAGTTTGGTAAAACGTCTCTTGATAAAATCAGAGGGAGTTGGGAAGAAGAGCTTGGCAGATCTATAGATGATGGAGATTGGGATTCTGCCTTAACCCAAATTAATAACAGTACATCCTGTTCAAGGCTTAATTTAATACAATTTAAGGTTGTCCATCGTATTTATTTTACTAATTCCAAACTCTCCAAAATATACCCCAATATCTCGGATACTTGTAACAGATGTTACATGTCACCTGCAAATATGACGCACATGTTTTGGTCTTGTCCCCATTTGCTGGATTATTGGACAACTATTTTCAAACACCTTGCTAAGGCATTGGATTTAAATCTGACACCATGTGCAGAAATGGCTATTTTTGGGACGGTATCAGATCCCCAAATAAGGAGAAAATGTAAGGATAGTATCGCCTTTGCATCCTTATTAGCACGAAGGAGAATTTTGCTGGAGTGGAAGTCACCAGTCTGCCCCAAAGCCTCCTTATGGCTTAAAGACCTTATGATGTATTTAGATCTGGAGAAAATAAAGTTCAATCTTAGGGGGGCACCTGGGAAGTTTTATTCTGTTTGGGGCTGTGTGGTTGACTACATAGCTAAATTAAAGACGCTACAGGACACATGAAAAGTTCACCTTTCATAAACCAGCTTCCTTTTTGGTAGTTTTTTTTTTGTTTTGTTTTTATTTATTTATATTTATTCTGGGTGTATATTTACTATCTGCCTATGTTGAGAAGAAAGTGATGTACTAATTATTTTCCATTTGTGACTGTACCTTTAACTTACTGTATGTAGGACCTGGGGGGGTGGGGGCTATGTGTGTATGGGGTATGTGTCGGGTTGTTGTTCTTGGAAGTGGGTGGGAAAAAAAGGGGAAAATGTGACTACTGTTCTATTGTATATTGTAATACCTGTCAAATTTAATAAAAACATTTATTAAAATAAAAAAAAAAAAAAAACATTGATCTGTGATGTCATCCACTGGCAGCGGCGTGACGTTCACCTGGGGAAGCCGGGCAGGCTGCAGCCTATATCCGCCCGGAGGGGGAGGAGCTTGCTGGAGCGCCGCGTGCTGTCCGATCGCCTTCCCTGACGTCCTTGGTCTGGAGCGGCGCTTCCGGGACTGCGGTGACGCAGCGCCATCCTCGGGCCAAATGGAGCTAATTGAAATTAGCTTGCCATTTGGCACCCACGTCAGGTCTCGCTCCGCCATGGCTCCTAACGACTCCCACTTTTCTTCCTCGTCCACATTCCTTGCGGGAAAGCGATTTGCTGGTGACATAATGTCACGACGTGGACTATGGAATGGTTGTTTTCCCGAGATGCGAGTGAACTTGGACCGGACATGGCGTGAAGGTAATGACATCTTTTATTTTAACACTATAACTACAAAAAAAAGAAGCAAACAAAAGGCGCGCACAATGGCGGAGAACAAACTTGACTAATGAAACAAAAGACTAGCACAAAGGCAATTAACTATGAACATGAAACAAAAACACTAACTGTGGCATAAATAAACAAAACGTACTTGCGAGGACATGAACAGGGCAGCATGGACTATGAAACAAGTAGCGTGAACTAAGCATGAACCCGTAAACATGGCATGAAGCAGAGTGATGTCGCCAGAAAGACAGCCTGGCAACTGGAAGCTTAAATAATAGTGACATGATTAGTGACAGCAGGTGCGTGACTCAAAATGTGAAAACGTGAGACAGGTGCGTGACATGAGGATGTGAACCAGGTGAAACTAATGGTTGCTATGGTGACGAAGCAAGGGAGTGAAACCAGGAACTAAAAAGTGTCCCAAAACCAAGCAAAACATAACTAAACAATACATGATCACAGATATGACAGTAGTTTGATTCTATTTTTTTTTTTTTTTTTAATATACAGGTAAAAGCCAGTAAATTAGAATATTTTGAAAAACTTGATTTATTTCAGTAATTGCATTCAAAAGGTGTAACTTGTACATTATATTTATTCATTGCACACAGACTGATGCATTCAAATGTTTATTTCATTTAATTTTGATGATTTGAAGTGGCAACAAATGAAAATCCAAAATTCCGTGTGTCACAAAATTAGAATATTACTTAAGGCTAATACAAAAAAGGGATTTTTAGAAATGTTGGCCAACTGAAAAGTATGAAAATGAAAAATATGAGCATGTACAATACTCAATACTTGGTTGGAGCTCCTTTTGCCTCAATTACTGCGTTAATGCGGCGTGGCATGGAGTCGATGAGTTTCTGGCACTGCTCAGGTGTTATGAGAGCCCAGGTTGCTCTGATAGTGGCCTTCAACTCTTCTGCGTTTTTGGGTCTGGCATTCTGCATCTTCCTTTTCACAATACCCCACAGATTTTCTATGGGGCTAAGGTCAGGGGAGTTGGCGGGCCAATTTAGAACAGAAATATCATGGTCCGTAAACCAGGCACGGGTAGATTTTGCGCTGTGTGCAGGCGCCAAGTCCTGTTGGAACTTGAAATCTCCATCTCCATAGAGCAGGTCAGCAGCAGGAAGCATGAAGTGCTCTAAAACTTGCTGGTAGACGGCTGCGTTGACCCCGGATCTCAGGAAACAGAGTGGACCGACACCAGCAGATGACATGGCACCCCAAACCATCACTGATGGTGGAAACTTTACACTAGACTTCAGGCAACGTGGATCCTGTGCCTCTCCTGTCTTCCTCCAGACTCTGGGACCTCGATTTCCAAAGGAAATGCAAAATTTGCTTTCGTCAGAAAACATGACTTTGGACCACTCAGCAGCAGTCCAGCTCTTTTTTTCCTTAGCCCAGGTGAGACGCTTTTCGCGCTGTTTCTTGGTCAACAGTGGCTTGACACGAGGTATGCGGCAGTTGAAACCCATGTCTTTCAAGCGTCTCTTGGTGGTGGATCTTGAAGCACTGACTCCAGCAGCTGTCCACTCCTTCTGAATCTCCCCCACATTTTTGAATGGTTTTTTTTTCACAATCTTGACCAGGGCGCGGTGATCCCTATCGCTTGTACACTTTTTCTGACCACAGTTTTTCCTTCCCTTTGCCTCTCCATTAATGTGTTTGGACACAGAGCTCTGAGAACAGCCAGCCTCTTCAGCAATAACCTTTTGTGTCTTTCCCTCCTTGTGCAATGTGTCGATGGTTGCCTTTTGGACAGCTGTCAAATCTGAAGTCTTCCCCATGTTTGTGTAGGCTTCAGAACTGGACTGAGAGACCATTTAAAGCCCTTTGCAGGTGTTTTGAGTTAATCAGCTGATTAGTTTGTGGCACCAGGTGTCTTCAAAATGTAACCCTTACACAATATTCTAATTTTGTGACACACGGAATTTTGGATTTTCATTTGTTGCCACTTCAAATCATGAAAATTAAATGAAATAAACATTTGAATGCATCAGTCTGTGTGCAATGAATAAATATAATGTACAAGTTACACCTTTTGAATGCAATTACTGAAATAAATCAAGTTTTTCAAAATATTCTAATTTACTGGCTTTTACCTGTATACATCCCATAAACCTGCTTATCTGTATTCTCAACTGTTGCTTGCTAGTGACAGTCACAACTATGGTACCAGGCTGGCCCTAAGAGGTGCTCTCACCCATCTTAAACCCAAAAGTGATGTTTTGAATAAGACATGTAATGTATAGGGCAATCACTTACTGGAATCCACTTCCACATATCTGGTATCAATCACCAGCAGAGTGGGTTTTAAGAATAACCTAAGAGGAGAAGTATTGTGGAAAAAGATTATTGAATATGTTATTGATTATGGGCAAAGCAATAGAAAACGGATGGATGGTACCTTTTCCTCACTTATTGTTTGTCTTTGGTACACTATCAATCAATGTTTACTTATATAGCCTTCAATCACCAGTGTCTCAAAGGGCTGCACAAGCCACATTCGACATCCTCTGCTCAGATCCCACATCAAGGCAAGGAAAAACTCAATGGGAGACCAATGTAATGGACGTCGAGTGGATCAAGCATAATATTGTATGAGTCCAGTCCATAGTGGATCTAACATAATAGTGTGAGAGTTCAGGCCATAGTGGATCTAACATAATAGTGAGAGTCCAGTCCATAGTGGATCTAACATAATAGTGTGAGAGTCCAGTCCATAGTGGATCTAACATAATAGTGTGAGAGTCCAGTCCATAGTGGATCTAACATAATAGTGTGAGAGTCCAGTCCATAGTGGATCTAACATAATAGTGTGAGAGTCCAGTCCATAGTGGATCTAACATAATAGTGTGAAAGTCCAGTCCATAGTGGATCTAACATAATAGTGTGAGAGTCCGGTCCATAGTGGATCTAACATAATAGTGTGAGAGTCCGGTCCATAGTGGATCTAACATAATAGTGAGAGAGTCCAGTCCATAGTGGATCTAACATAATAATGTGAGAGACCAGTCCATAGTGGATCTAGCATAATATTGTGAGAGTCCAGTCCATAGTGGATCTAACATAATAGTGAGAGTCCAGTCCATAGTGGATCTAACATAATAGTGAGAGTCCAGTCCATAGTGGATCCAACATAATAGTGATAGTCCAGTCTATAGTGGATCTAACATAATAGTGAGAGTCCAGTCCATAGTGGATCCAACATAATAGTGATTGTCCAGTCCATAGTGGATCTAACATAATAGTGAGAGTCCAGTCTATAGTGGATCTAACATAATAGTGTGAGAGTCCAGTCAATAGTGGATCTAACATAATAGTGTGAGAGTCCAGTCCATAGTGGATCTAACATAATAGTGTGAGAGTCCAGTCCATAGTGGATCTAACATAATAGTGTGAGAGTCCAGTCCATAGTGGATCTAACAAACTATTGTGAGAGTCCAGTCCATAGTGGATCTAACATAATAGTGAGAGAGTCCAGTCCATAGTGGATCTAACATAATAATGTGAGAGACCAGTCCATAGTGGATCTAGCATAATATTGTGAGAGTCCAGTCCATAGTGGATCTAACATAATATTGTGAGAGTCCAGTCCATAGTGGATCTAACATAATAATGAGAGTCCAGTCCATAGTGGATCTAACATAATAGTGTGAGAGTCCAGTCCATAGTGGATCTAGCATAATAGTGAGAGAGTCCAGTCCATAGTGGATCTAACATAATAATGTGAGAGACCAGTCCATAGTGGATCTAGAATATAGTGTGATAGTCCAGTCCATAGTGGATCTCACATAATAGTGTGAGAGTCCAGTCCATAGTGGTTCTAACATAATAGTGAGAGTCCAGTCCATAGTGGTTCTAACATAAAAAAGAGAGTCCAGTCCATAGTGGATCTAACATAATAGTGTGAGAGTCCAGTCCATAGTGGATCTAACATAATAGTGTGAGAGTCCAGTCCATACTGGATCTAACATAATAGTGTGAGAGTCCAGTCCATAGTGGCTCTAACATAATATTGTGAGAGTCCAGTCCATAGTGGATCTAACATAATTGTGAGAGTCCAGTCCATAGTGGATCTAACATAATAGTGAGAGTCCAGTCCATAGTGGATCCAACATAATAGTGAGAGTCCAGTCCATAGTGGATCCAACATAATAGTGATAGTCCAGTCCATAGTGGATCTAACATAATAGTGAGAGTCCAGTCCATAGTGGATCCAACATAATAGTGATAGTCCAGTCCATAGTGGATCTAACATAATAGTGTGAGAGTCCAGTCCATACTGGATCTAACATGATAGTGTGAGAGTCCAGTCCATAGTGGCTCTAACATAATATTGTGAGAGTCCAGTCCATAGTGGATCTAACATAATTGTGAGAGTCCAGTCCATAGTGGATCTAACATAATAGTGAGAGTCCAGTCCATAGTGGATCTAACATAATAGTGTGAGTCCAGTCCATAGTGGATCCAACATAATAGTGAGAGTCCAGTCCATAGTGGATCCAACATAATAGTGATAGTCCAGTCCATAGTGGATCTAACATAATAGTGAGAGTCCAGTCCATAGTGGATCCAACATAATAGTGATAGTCCAGTCCATAGTGGATCTAACATAATAGTGTGAGTCCAGTCCATTGTGGATCCAACATAATAGTGAGAGTCCAGTCCATAGTGGATCCAACATAATAGTGATAGTCCAGTCCATAGTGGATCTAACATAATAGTGAGAGTCCAGTCCATAGTGGATCCAACATAATAGTGATAGTCCAGTCCATAGTGGATCTAACATAATAGTGTGAGTCCAGTCCATAGTGGATCCAACATAATAGTGAGAGTCCAGTCCATAGTGGATCCAACATAATAGTGATAGTCCAGTCCATAGTGGATCTAACATAATAGTGAGAGTCCAGTCTATAGTGGATCCAACATAATAGTGATAGTCCAGTCCATAGTGGATCTAACATAATAGTGAGAGTCCAGTCCATAGTGGATCCAACATAATAGTGATCGTCCAGTCCATAGTGGATCCAACATAATAGTGAGAGTCCAGTCCATAGTGGATCCAACATAATAGTGATAGTCCAGTCCATAGTGGATCTAACATAATAGTGAGAGTCCAGTCCATAGTGGATCCAACATAATAGTGATCGTCCAGTCCATAGTGGATCTAACATAATAGTGAGAGTCCAGTCTATAGTGGATCTAACATAATAGTGTGAGAGTCCAGTCCATAGTGGATCTAACATAATAGTGTGAGAGTCCAGTCCATAGTGGATCTAACATAATAGTGAGAGAGTCCAGTCCATAGTGGATCTAACATAATAATGTGAGAGACCAGTCCATAGTGGATCTAGCATAATATTGTGAGAGTCCAGTCCATAGTGGATCTAACATAATAGTGTGAGAGTCCAGTCCATAGTGGATCTAACATAATAGTGTGAGA
The DNA here is from genome assembly GCF_033978685.3 of Nerophis lumbriciformis. NCBI lineage: Eukaryota > Metazoa > Chordata > Actinopteri > Syngnathiformes > Syngnathidae > Nerophis > Nerophis lumbriciformis. The sequence continues at coordinate 40,441,851 of NC_084564.2, forward strand.
GTCCAGTCCATAGTGGATCTAACATAATAGTGTGAGAGTCCAGTCCATAGTGGATCTAACATAATAGTGAGAGAGTCCAGTCCATAGTGGATCTAACATAATAATGTGAGAGACCAGTCCATAGTGGATCTAGCATAATATTGTGAGAGTCCAGTCCATAGTGGATCTAACATAATATTGTGAGAGTCCAGTCCATAGTGGATCTAACATAATAGTGTGAGAGTCCAGTCCATAGTGGATCTAGCATAATAGTGAGAGAGTCCAGTCCATAGTGGATCTAACATAATAATGTGAGAGACCAGTCCATAGTGGATCTAGAATATAGTGTGATAGTCCAGTCCATAGTGGATCTCACATAATAGTGTGAGAGTCCAGTCCATAGTGGTTCTAACATAATAGTGAGAGTCCAGTCCATAGTGGTTCTAACATAAAAAAGAGAGTCCAGTCCATAGTGGATCTAACATAATAGTGTGAGTCCAGTCCATAGTGGATCTAACATAATAGTGTGAGAGTCCAGTCCATACTGGATCTAACATAATAGTGTGAGAGTCCGGTCCATAGTGGATCTAACATAATAGTGTGAGAGTCCGGTCCATAGTGGATCTAACATAATAGTGAGAGAGTCCAGTCCATAGTGGATCTAACATAATAATGTGAGAGACCAGTCCATAGTGGATCTAGCATAATATTGTGAGAGTCCAGTCCATAGTGGATCTAACATAATAGTGAGAGTCCAGTCCATAGTGGATCTAACATAATAGTGAGAGTCCAGTCCATAGTGGATCCAACATAATAGTGATAGTCCAGTCTATAGTGGATCTAACATAATAGTGAGAGTCCAGTCCATAGTGGATCCAACATAATAGTGATTGTCCAGTCCATAGTGGATCTAACATAATAGTGAGAGTCCAGTCTATAGTGGATCTAACATAATAGTGTGAGAGTCCAGTCAATAGTGGATCTAACATAATAGTGTGAGAGTCCAGTCCATAGTGGATCTAACATAATAGTGTGAGAGTCCAGTCCATAGTGGATCTAACATAATAGTGTGAGAGTCCAGTCCATAGTGGATCTAACAAACTATTGTGAGAGTCCAGTCCATAGTGGATCTAACATAATAGTGAGAGAGTCCAGTCCATAGTGGATCTAACATAATAATGTGAGAGACCAGTCCATAGTGGATCTAGCATAATATTGTGAGAGTCCAGTCCATAGTGGATCTAACATAATATTGTGAGAGTCCAGTCCATAGTGGATCTAACATAATAATGAGAGTCCAGTCCATAGTGGATCTAACATAATAGTGTGAGAGTCCAGTCCATAGTGGATCTAGCATAATAGTGAGAGAGTCCAGTCCATAGTGGATCTAACATAATAATGTGAGAGACCAGTCCATAGTGGATCTAGAATATAGTGTGATAGTCCAGTCCATAGTGGATCTCACATAATAGTGTGAGAGTCCAGTCCATAGTGGTTCTAACATAATAGTGAGAGTCCAGTCCATAGTGGTTCTAACATAAAAAAGAGAGTCCAGTCCATAGTGGATCTAACATAATAGTGTGAGAGTCCAGTCCATAGTGGATCTAACATAATAGTGTGAGAGTCCAGTCCATACTGGATCTAACATAATAGTGTGAGAGTCCAGTCCATAGTGGCTCTAACATAATATTGTGAGAGTCCAGTCCATAGTGGATCTAACATAATTGTGAGAGTCCAGTCCATAGTGGATCTAACATAATAGTGAGAGTCCAGTCCATAGTGGATCCAACATAATAGTGAGAGTCCAGTCCATAGTGGATCCAACATAATAGTGATAGTCCAGTCCATAGTGGATCTAACATAATAGTGAGAGTCCAGTCCATAGTGGATCCAACATAATAGTGATAGTCCAGTCCATAGTGGATCTAACATAATAGTGTGAGAGTCCAGTCCATACTGGATCTAACATGATAGTGTGAGAGTCCAGTCCATAGTGGCTCTAACATAATATTGTGAGAGTCCAGTCCATAGTGGATCTAACATAATTGTGAGAGTCCAGTCCATAGTGGATCTAACATAATAGTGAGAGTCCAGTCCATAGTGGATCTAACATAATAGTGTGAGTCCAGTCCATAGTGGATCCAACATAATAGTGAGAGTCCAGTCCATAGTGGATCCAACATAATAGTGATAGTCCAGTCCATAGTGGATCTAACATAATAGTGAGAGTCCAGTCCATAGTGGATCCAACATAATAGTGATAGTCCAGTCCATAGTGGATCTAACATAATAGTGTGAGTCCAGTCCATTGTGGATCCAACATAATAGTGAGAGTCCAGTCCATAGTGGATCCAACATAATAGTGATAGTCCAGTCCATAGTGGATCTAACATAATAGTGAGAGTCCAGTCCATAGTGGATCCAACATAATAGTGATAGTCCAGTCCATAGTGGATCTAACATAATAGTGTGAGTCCAGTCCATAGTGGATCCAACATAATAGTGAGAGTCCAGTCCATAGTGGATCCAACATAATAGTGATAGTCCAGTCCATAGTGGATCTAACATAATAGTGAGAGTCCAGTCTATAGTGGATCCAACATAATAGTGAGAGTCCAGTCCATAGTGGATCCAACATAATAGTGATAGTCCAGTCCATAGTGGATCTAACATAATAGTGAGAGTCCAGTCCATAGTGGATCCAACATAATAGTGATCGTCCAGTCCATAGTGGATCTAACATAATAGTGAGAGTCCAGTCTATAGTGGATCTAACATAATAGTGTGAGAGTCCAGTCCATAGTGGATCTAACATAATAGTGTGAGAGTCCAGTCCATAGTGGATCTAACATAATAGTGAGAGAGTCCAGTCCATAGTGGATCTAACATAATAATGTGAGAGACCAGTCCATAGTGGATCTAGCATAATATTGTGAGAGTCCAGTCCATAGTGGATCTAACATAATAGTGTGAGAGTCCAGTCCATAGTGGATCTAACATAATAGTGTGAGAGTCCAGTCCATAGTGGATCTAACATAATAGTGTGAGAGTCCAGTCCATAGTGGATCTAACATAATAGTGAGAGAGTCCAGTCCATAGTGGATCTAACATAATAATGTGAGAGACCAGTCCATAGTGGATCTAGCATAATATTGTGAGAGTCCAGTCCATAGTGGATCTAACATAATATTGTGAGAGTCCAGTCCATAGTGGATCTAACATAATAGTGTGAGAGTCCAGTCCATAGTGGATCTAGCATAATAGTGAGAGAGTCCAGTCCATAGTGGATCTAACATAATAATGTGAGAGACCAGTCCATAGTGGATCTAGAATATAGTGTGATAGTCCAGTCCATAGTGGATCTCACATAATAGTGTGAGAGTCCAGTCCATAGTGGTTCTAACATAATAGTGAGAGTCCAGTCCATAGTGGTTCTAACATAAAAAAGAGAGTCCAGTCCATAGTGGATCTAACATAATAGTGTGAGTCCAGTCCATAGTGGATCTAACATAATAGTGTGAGAGTCCAGTCCATACTGGATCTAACATAATAGTGTGAGAGTCCGGTCCATAGTGGATCTAACATAATAGTGTGAGAGTCCGGTCCATAGTGGATCTAACATAATAGTGAGAGAGTCCAGTCCATAGTGGATCTAACATAATAATGTGAGAGACCAGTCCATAGTGGATCTAGCATAATATTGTGAGAGTCCAGTCCATAGTGGATCTAACATAATAGTGAGAGTCCAGTCCATAGTGGATCTAACATAATAGTGAGAGTCCAGTCCATAGTGGATCCAACATAATAGTGATAGTCCAGTCTATAGTGGATCTAACATAATAGTGAGAGTCCAGTCCATAGTGGATCCAACATAATAGTGATTGTCCAGTCCATAGTGGATCTAACATAATAGTGAGAGTCCAGTCTATAGTGGATCTAACATAATAGTGTGAGAGTCCAGTCAATAGTGGATCTAACATAATAGTGTGAGAGTCCAGTCCATAGTGGATCTAACATAATAGTGTGAGAGTCCAGTCCATAGTGGATCTAACATAATAGTGTGAGAGTCCAGTCCATAGTGGATCTAACAAACTATTGTGAGAGTCCAGTCCATAGTGGATCTAACATAATAGTGAGAGAGTCCAGTCCATAGTGGATCTAACATAATAATGTGAGAGACCAGTCCATAGTGGATCTAGCATAATATTGTGAGAGTCCAGTCCATAGTGGATCTAACATAATATTGTGAGAGTCCAGTCCATAGTGGATCTAACATAATAATGAGAGTCCAGTCCATAGTGGATCTAACATAATAGTGTGAGAGTCCAGTCCATAGTGGATCTAGCATAATAGTGAGAGAGTCCAGTCCATAGTGGATCTAACATAATAATGTGAGAGACCAGTCCATAGTGGATCTAGAATATAGTGTGATAGTCCAGTCCATAGTGGATCTCACATAATAGTGTGAGAGTCCAGTCCATAGTGGTTCTAACATAATAGTGAGAGTCCAGTCCATAGTGGTTCTAACATAAAAAAGAGAGTCCAGTCCATAGTGGATCTAACATAATAGTGTGAGAGTCCAGTCCATAGTGGATCTAACATAATAGTGTGAGAGTCCAGTCCATACTGGATCTAACATAATAGTGTGAGAGTCCAGTCCATAGTGGCTCTAACATAATATTGTGAGAGTCCAGTCCATAGTGGATCTAACATAATTGTGAGAGTCCAGTCCATAGTGGATCTAACATAATAGTGAGAGTCCAGTCCATAGTGGATCCAACATAATAGTGAGAGTCCAGTCCATAGTGGATCCAACATAATAGTGATAGTCCAGTCCATAGTGGATCTAACATAATAGTGAGAGTCCAGTCCATAGTGGATCCAACATAATAGTGATAGTCCAGTCCATAGTGGATCTAACATAATAGTGTGAGAGTCCAGTCCATACTGGATCTAACATGATAGTGTGAGAGTCCAGTCCATAGTGGCTCTAACATAATATTGTGAGAGTCCAGTCCATAGTGGATCTAACATAATTGTGAGAGTCCAGTCCATAGTGGATCTAACATAATAGTGAGAGTCCAGTCCATAGTGGATCTAACATAATAGTGTGAGTCCAGTCCATAGTGGATCCAACATAATAGTGAGAGTCCAGTCCATAGTGGATCCAACATAATAGTGATAGTCCAGTCCATAGTGGATCTAACATAATAGTGAGAGTCCAGTCCATAGTGGATCCAACATAATAGTGATAGTCCAGTCCATAGTGGATCTAACATAATAGTGTGAGTCCAGTCCATTGTGGATCCAACATAATAGTGAGAGTCCAGTCCATAGTGGATCCAACATAATAGTGATAGTCCAGTCCATAGTGGATCTAACATAATAGTGAGAGTCCAGTCCATAGTGGATCCAACATAATAGTGATAGTCCAGTCCATAGTGGATCCAACATAATAGTGTGAGTCCAGTCCATAGTGGATCCAACATAATAGTGAGAGTCCAGTCCATAGTGGATCCAACATAATAGTGATAGTCCAGTCCATAGTGGATCTAACATAATAGTGAGAGTCCAGTCCATAGTGGATCCAACATAATAGTGATAGTCCAGTCCATAGTGGATCTAACATAATAGTGAGAGTCCAGTCCATAGTGGATCCAACATAATAGTGATCGTCCAGTCCATAGTGGATCCAACATAATAGTGAGAGTCCAGTCCATAGTGGATCCAACATAATAGTGATAGTCCAGTCCATAGTGGATCTAACATAATAGTGAGAGTCCAGTCCATAGTGGATCCAACATAATAGTGATCGTCCAGTCCATAGTGGATCTAACATAATAGTGAGAGTCCAGTCTATAGTGGATCTAACATAATAGTGTGAGAGTCCAGTCAATAGTGGATCTAACATAATAGTGTGAGAGTCCAGTCCATAGTGGATCTAACATAATAGTGTGAGAGTCCAGTCCATAGTGGATCTAACATAATAGTGTGAGAGTCCAGTCCATAGTGGATCTAACATAATAGTGAGAGAGTCCAGTCCATAGTGGATCTAACATAATAATGTGAGAGACCAGTCCATAGTGGATCTAGCATAATATTGTGAGAGTCCAGTCCATAGTGGATCTAACATAATAGTGTGAGAGTCCAGTCCATAGTGGATCTAACATAATAGTGTGAGAGTCCAGTCCATAGTGGATCTAACATAATAGTGTGAGAGTCCAGTCCATAGTGGATCTAACATAATAGTGAGAGAGTCCAGTCCATAGTGGATCTAACATAATAATGTGAGAGACCAGTCCATAGTGGATCTAGCATAATATTGTGAGAGTCCAGTCCATAGTGGATCTAACATAATATTGTGAGAGTCCAGTCCATAGTGGATCTAACATAATAGTGTGAGAGTCCAGTCCATAGTGGATCTAGCATAATAGTGAGAGAGTCCAGTCCATAGTGGATCTAACATAATAATGTGAGAGACCAGTCCATAGTGGATCTAGAATATAGTGTGATAGTCCAGTCCATAGTGGATCTCACATAATAGTGTGAGAGTCCAGTCCATAGTGGTTCTAACATAATAGTGAGAGTCCAGTCCATAGTGGTTCTAACATAAAAAAGAGAGTCCAGTCCATAGTGGATCTAACATAATAGTGTGAGTCCAGTCCATAGTGGATCTAACATAATAGTGTGAGAGTCCAGTCCATACTGGATCTAACATAATAGTGTGAGAGTCCAGTCCATAGTGGCTCTAACATAATATTGTGAGAGTCCAGTCCATAGTGGATCTAACATAATTGTGAGAGTCCAGTCCATAGTGGATCTAACATAATAGTGAGAGTCCAGTCCATAGTGGATCCAACATAATAGTGAGAGTCCAGTCCATAGTGGATCCAACATAATAGTGATAGTCCAGTCCATAGTGGATCTAACATAATAGTGAGAGTCCAGTCCATAGTGGATCCAACATAATAGTGATAGTCCAGTCCATAGTGGATCTAACATAATAGTGTGAGAGTCCAGTCCATACTGGATCTAACATGATAGTGTGAGAGTCCAGTCCATAGTGGCTCTAACATAATATTGTGAGAGTCCAGTCCATAGTGGATCTAACATAATTGTGAGAGTCCAGTCCATAGTGGATCTAACATAATAGTGAGAGTCCAGTCCATAGTGGATCTAACATAATAGTGTGAGTCCAGTCCATAGTGGATCCAACATAATAGTGAGAGTCCAGTCCATAGTGGATCCAACATAATAGTGATAGTCCAGTCCATAGTGGATCTAACATAATAGTGAGAGTCCAGTCCATAGTGGATCCAACATAATAGTGATAGTCCAGTCCATAGTGGATCTAACATAATAGTGTGAGTCCAGTCCATAGTGGATCCAACATAATAGTGATAGTCCAGTCCATAGTGGATCTAACATAATAGTGTGAGTCCAGTCCATAGTGGATCCAACATAATAGTGATAGTCCAGTCCATAGTGGATCTAACATAATAGTGATAGTCCAGTCCATAGTGGATCTAACATAATAGTGAGAGTCCAGTCCATAGTGGATCCAACATAATAGTGATAGTCCAGTCCATAGTGGATCTAACATAATAGTGAGAGTCCAGTCCATAGTGGATCCAACATAATAGTGATAGTCCAGTCCATAGTGGATCTAACATAATAGTGAGAGTCCAGTCCATAGTGGATCCAACATAATAGTGATAGTCCAGTCCATAGTGGATCTAACATAATAGTGATAGTCCAGTCCATAGTGGATCTAACATAATAGTGTGAGTCCAGTCCATAGTGGATCCAACATAATAGTGATAGTCCAGTCCATAGTGGATCTAACATAATAGTGAGAGTCCAGTCCATAGTGGATCCAACATAATAGTGATAGTCCAGTCCATAGTGGATCTAACATAATAGTGATAGTCCAGTCCATAGTGGATCTAACATAATAGTGAGAGTCCAGTCCATAGTGGATCCAACATAATAGTGATAGTCCAGTCCATAGTGGATCTAACATAATAGTGTGAGAGTCCAGTCCATACTGGATCTAACATGATAGTGTGAGAGTCCAGTCCATAGTGGCTCTAACATAATATTGTGAGAGTCCAGTCCATAGTGGATCTAACATAATTGTGAGAGTCCAGTCCATAGTGGATCTAACATAATAGTGAGAGTCCAGTCCATAGTGGATCTAACATAATAGTGTGAGTCCAGTCCATAGTGGATCCAACATAATAGTGAGAGTCCAGTCCATAGTGGATCCAACATAATAGTGATAGTCCAGTCCATAGTGGATCTAACATAATAGTGAGAGTCCAGTCCATAGTGGATCCAACATAATAGTGATAGTCCAGTCCATAGTGGATCTAACATAATAGTGAGAGTCCAGTCCATAGTGGATCTAACATAATAGTGTGAGAGTCCAGTCCATAGTGGATCTAACATAATAGTGTGAGTCCAGTCCATAGTGGATCCAACATAATAGTGAGAGTCCAGTCCGTAGTGGATCCAACATAATAGTGATAGTCCAGTCCATAGTGGATCTAACATAATAGTGTGAGTCCAGTCCATAGTGGATCCAACATAATAGTGATAGTCCAGTCCATAGTGGATCTAACATAATAGTGTGAGTCCAGTCCATAGTGGATCTAACATAATAGTGTGAGTCCAGTCCATAGTGGATCCAACATAATAGTGATAGTCCAGTCCATAGTGGATCTAACATAATAGTGTGAGTCCAGTCCATAGTGGGGCCAGCAGGAGACCATCCCGAGCGGAGACAGATTGATTGATTGACACACTAATGTGTACATTATAGGCCATTGGTTCTTTATTTTATTTTTTCAAAATTAAATCTATTTTATATTGCTCTTTTTATCTTTGGTATGAACATTATTATGTGAACTCAAAGTTATTGGGTTTTTTTTCTTTGTTTTTTGCTGTTGCTATTTTTGTATTACAACATTTTATTATTGATCATGTTGTACTGCATTGTAATCTTTTGTTTTGTGATTGTGTGATGTTTTTTTTTGCCTGGACCCCAGGCGGTGTAAACTAATGGGGATCCTTAATAAACTAAACAACCTACCGATCTCAAGGCGGACACTCCAACCACTCGGCCACTGCGTAAGTGCTCGATTTTATGCACCTGTGGCCGGGGCCAAGTGATTAGAACACCTGATTCTCATCATTTGGATGGCTGGCCAAATCCATCCATCCATCCATCTTCTTCCGCTTATCCGAGGTCGGGTCGCGGGGGCAGCAGCCTAAGCAGGGAAGCCCAGACTTCCCTCTCCCCAGCCACTTCGTCCAGTTCCTCCCGGGGGATCCCGAGGTGTTCCCAGGCCAGCTGGGAGACATAGTCTTCCCAACGTGTCCTGGGTCTTCCTCGTGGCCTCCTACCGGTCGGACGTGCCCTAAACAACTCCCTAGGGAGGCGCTCGGTTGGCATCCTGACTAGATGCCCGAACCACCTCATCTGGCTCCTCTCGATGTGGAGGAGCAGCGGCTTTACTTTGAGCTCTCCCCGGATGACAGAGCTTCTCACCCTATCTCTAAGGGAGAGCCCCGCCACCCGGCGGAGGAAACTCATTTCAGCCGCTTGTACCCGTGATCTTGTCCTTTCGGTCATAACCCAAAGCTCATGACCATAGGTGAGGATGGGAACGTAGATCGACCGGTAAATTGAGAGCTTTGCCTTCCGGCTCAGCTCCTTCTTCACCACAACGGATCGATACAGCGTCCGCATTACTGAAGACGCCGCACCGATCCGCCTGTCGATCTCACGATCCACTCTTCCCTCACTCGTGAACAAGACTCCGAGGTACTTGAACTCCTCCACTTGGGGCAAGATCTCCTCCCCAACCCGGAGATGGCACTCCACCCTTTTCCGGGCGAGAACCATGGACTCGGACTTGGAGGTGCTGATTCTCATCCCAGTCGCTTCACACTCAGCTGCGAACCGATCCAGTGAGAGCTGAAGATCCTGGCTAGATGAAGCCAACAGGACCACATCATCTGCAAAAAGCAGAGACCTAATCCTGCAGCCACCAAACCGAATCCCCTCAACGCCTTGACTGCGCCTAGAAATTCTGTCCATAAAAGCTATGAACAGAATCGGTGACAAAGGGCAGCCTTGGCGGAGTCCAACCCTCACCGGAAACGTGTCCGACTTACTGCCGGCAATGCGAACCAAGCTCTGACACTGATCATAAAGGGAGCGGACCGCCACAATCAGACAGTCCGAAACCCCATATTCTCTGAGCACTCCCCACAGGACTTCCCGAGGGACACGGTCGAATGCCTTCTCCAAGTCCACAAAGCACATGTAGACTGGTTGGGCAAACTCCCATGCACCCTCAAGGACCCTGCCAAGAGTATAGAGCTGGTCCACAGTTCCACGACCAGGACGAAAACCACACTGTTCCTCCTGAATCCGAGGTTCGACTATCCGGCGTAGCCTCCTCTCCAGTACACCTGAATAGACCTTACCGGGAAGGCTGAGGAGTGTGATCGCACGATAGTTAGAACACACCCTCCGGTTCCCCTTCTTAAAGAGAGGAACCACCACCCCGGTCTGCCAATCCAAAGGTACTGCCCCCGATGTCCACGCGATGCTGCAGAGTCTTGTCAACCAAATACAAGTACACCGTATTGCCAAATACTTTTGGCAATACGGTGTACTTTTTCCAGACATTTCACTTAAGGCGGCATTGCGTGACAAATGCCTGCAAGCTACTATCAATAATGAAGATTTGTATATGTTCTCCCGCTAATTAGCACGGCATTTTGACAAGAATGACGTCGCCTCTTTATAAATAGAAGAGCTTTGATATAATACCGAAGACGTAGCTTTGACGAGAGGAGCAAACTTCTCAGAAGTCTGATAAGAGGAAGCGGCGTGTCAAATGCAGTGAAATGTCCTGCAAGCAGCCTCATTCAGGCTCGTTATGTCAGCTTATCAGATAGAGCAGGGGGCCCCTCCGGGGGGGCTCCAGCAGGCCTGTGCACGGCTCACTGCAAACAATTTGGGCAATGCTTAGAAGCCACGTTCTGCCCCCCTCGGCTGGCTCCTAAACGCTGAGAAGAACTCGACGCCAAATGCTGATTGGAGCTTTTCAGAACATCTCTTTGTCCCACACTATAAATAAACTAATGTCCGTTTGACCATCTGAAGGTGTCCTTTACACTCGTGAAATGTGCTGACCAGGTCGCCTGCAGGTCAGCACCTCAGTGGCCCCACCCTGGATTGTGCGTTAAGTGCCACTACCAGACGAGTAGCCAAGCGCTCGTTAAACTAACCGTTGTCCTTTATGAAACAATGGAAAAAAAACCATCAGGGGTCAAATTGTAGCTTTAAAGAAGCCACACTAACGCTGTTACAAAAAGATCAATTAGAATTAAATAGGGCTGCAGCTAACGATTATTTTTCTATCGATTAATCTATAGATTATTTTTTTCGATTAATCGGTTAATCTATAGATTATTTTTTCGATTAATCTATAGATTATTTTTCCTTTTACCGATTATTTTTTATATTTAAAATGAAGAGGAAAAAAAAAAAAGTAGGCCAGTTTTTTCAAAAGGCATGGCTTTTATTTACAAAAAAAAAAGTATGGCCACTCAGTCAACATTGACAACAACATGACAAAATATTCTGTAACAATGTAAACATTTAAAACTTTTAACATTTAACAAAATTAAAAGTAGCTTATTTGCTTTTTAATGTGCAAATATAAAAGTAAACATCCAGCGCAAATCTTAATATTCTGGAATAGTATAAGCATTTAAAAAGTAAAAGTATTGCTTATTTTGCTTTAAAATGTGCAAAAATAAAGATAAACATCCAATACAAAAAAGTGCAAAACGGAAATATTCTGTAACAAGAGTAAACATTTCAACAAAAGTAAAAGTATTGCTTATTTGCTAAAATGTGCAAAAATAAAGCTAAACATCCAATACAAAAAAGTGTACAGTGTAAACATTTCAACAAAAGTAAAAGTATTGCTTATTTTGCTTAATAACACAACAATGATAGTATGATTAAAGTGAAAGTTAATTGTTGGTTTGTACATAGTATATGTAACTGTTAATGTTGTAAAAGGTATTTGCACAACTAATTAACGTTAGCGTTTGTGACACGTCTTGTGCCGTGGGGTTCTTTCAGGACCGACAGACTGAACGCCAGACGGCTTTGCCAGGTTTACAATCTTTTAATTTTACACAAAGTCTTTTCTCTTCCAACTCTTTCCTCGCTTTTCAGCTCCTCTTCCTCGCTCGCTCGTCGTCCCCTGTCTCTTGCGGCGTCGCTCCCTGCGCGCCCCGCCTCGCCGCTCGCTCGCCGCCGCCGCCTCTCCACAGCGTTAAAGAGGAGCGCGTCTTTGTAAACACTGAACAGGCACGCCAAACGCGCCTCTCAGAGCAAACGGTGCTTTAGTTTATGAATTTACAACACAGATACAAATGACACATTCATGTTTTTGTGTAATAATGACAACGTATACGCACGCGGACGATTGACTAGTTGATGGCGATGGCAAGAACGCTGTCGGTTTTCTTTTCAAATGTTCCTTCATAGCCGTTGTGCTGCTATGATAGGCCATTTCCGCTCGACACAGTGTGCATACAACATTATTAGGCCGTTTATTGAAATACTCCCACACTTTTGACGACTTTTGGCGTGCTTTTTCCCCTCGCTCGCATCGTCTGCTTTGCGCTCCGCCATGACAGTAGTGTGACGTAAATATACGACGCGCCGACGCACAAAAACGGCGTCGACGTATTTACATAACCGATGACGTCGAATACGTCGACACGTCGTTTCAGCCTTAAACTTATGTACAATTATCCTTACAAGCATATGTATGTATGACGAAGCTGCAGCACAATCGCTTCCTTTCTCACAGCTATTTCTAGCGTGTCTTTCTAAACGCGCTAAAAACAGACACAAAACCGCTCCCGCAGTACAGTTTTAATCTTGATAAATCACACGTCGCATGTTAAAAATGTATATGTGCATTTTTTTCCTCTCAGTATTGTCGCCGTTCTGATGATCAGCAAATATTCTGCATATGTGGGCTTTGTACCGAGGATGTCGTTGTGGCTTGTGCAGCCCTTTGAGACACTTGTGATTTAGGGCTATATAAATAAAAATTGATTGATTGATTGATTGATTGATATTAATGAAGACAGACACGCTGAACGGATTGCGCTCTGTATTTTGCTCACTAAACTTTGCACAAGTTTAGTAGGTCAGCGTTGTCAAGTTTGCACACGGCTGATACATGCAAACTTTTCATAGATCACACCATGCCAGGGATGTCAAACTGGTTTTCGTTGAGGGGCCACATGGCAGTTATGACTGCCATCAGAGGGCCGCTTGTAATAGTGAATAATGTAAAAATTTGCCTCTGGATGTCATTATTAATTATATAAATTGTTTTAAGTAAACTGTCAATTTTACAGTAAAAACTTTACATTTACAAAATTTTACTGTAAAAGAGTGTTTTTTTATTATTTTTTTTAACATTTTACGGTAAATGGAAAACAGTACCACTGTTTTTTGGAGGGTTTTTACGGACAAAGCTGGCAGATTAGTGCTAAAATTTGTGTGTTGGTTTGTACAACATTATATTGTTAATGGAAAAGCAGTACAAGTTATTTTTTTTATTCTGGCAACTTAGCTGACAGTTTTTCAACCGTAAAAACAAATGTACCGTCTTTCCATTTACAGTAATACACCGTTAAAAAGGAGCGTAGATTTTACAGTCAAAAACTGGCAGCTCAGTCAACAGAATTTTAAAGCAAAAAAACAGTTTTTTGTTTTTTTTCAATTTACAGTAAAAGGCTGTAAAGAACAACGTAAAATGTATTGTCATTTGTATTCATTTGATGGGTAGTTTGCTGTAAAGTTAAGTATTTTTATTTAATTTTATTTAGACAAAAACATGTTTGGAAAGTATAATAATATACTGTAATTTCAGTTGTTTGTGAGAGCATTTCAGTAGTGTGTGTGTGAGTGTTTCGGTAGTGTTTATGAGAGTGTTTCAGTAGTGTGTAAGTAGTGTGTGTGAGAGAAAAACATTATAGTATCTAAAATTTGTTGCAATTTTAGACACTATTCAAGTTTAAAAGGTATGTAATTTCATGCAGTATATATATTTTTTCTGCCAAAAATGAAAAAAATCCATTACATTTAGTGAAATAATAAGTACTTTATCGACACATATCATTTCCAGGTGTTTGCGGGCCAGATAAAATTATGTTGCGGCCCCAGGGCCTTGAGTTTGACACCCGTGCACTATGCAACATGAAATAGCCTCCAGTCCTATGTAGATGACGTCTTCAGGTTGATGCGGGACCGCTCACATTTTGGAACTAAATCTATCAATCCTGCGACGTGGGCAGTACAGGCTTTGGTTTTGGGTGAAAGAGATCTCCCCTTCTGTGTCTGCGCTTGTCTTCCGCAGCCCGGTGGAGATCATTTTTATATCGTACAGCTCCATGTCGGACAAGCTCTCTCC
>NC_084564.2:40463857-40481357 GCF_033978685.3 Nerophis lumbriciformis
TTTGGCTTCTTGTTAAGTGACTTTTGTTGGGTGGATTCGGTCTTGCACGTGGAGGGTTTGGGTGTGGGCTTTGGTTGGTGTGGCGCTCTTGTCGGGGGGTGCAGTCTGCGGCGGAGGTGCCTTAACCGGCACTAGGAGGCGGGGTTACGCGAGCCTCAGCCAGTGCGTCTTCGCAGCAGTTGTATGATCGCTCAGCACAAGAAATACTTTACACACATACAGTTGTTGACAAAATACACTGTACATTATATACCTCAGCTAACTAAACTATGGAAATGTATAATATAGTTCATATAGCAATACAGTCTCACTGCACAGCAGGCCAGCAGTTAGCCGAGTCATTGCGCAATCCATGTTGAGGCACTGAGTGACGTGCCTCAACTGGCTGCTGTTCACCGCACCGTCTCTTCTCAGTATTTGAATGGCAAATGTGAAAATTCAGCGATTTTGAATAAAAGTAATCTAAAACTGGTGAAGTTAAATGGAAAATAACTTTATAGTATAATCACTGGATACATATAACAATTTAATTTTTTTTTTTTCTTTTTACATTTTTTTTCTTTCCATGATGGCAGGTGAGGCACCGCCTCACCTGCCATCATGGAAAGAAAATATATATATATATATATATTTTGTTATTTTAAAGGAGACCTTGACATTTTTATGCCTTTATGGATGGATGGATCTTTTTTGTCATCGCACAAGTACAACAACATTCATGTCCGACACAAGCGCAATTTCAGAAACACGTTTTTCAATATTGGTGAAATAACAACTGGTACACTCTGTCCTGGGCATGACGTTAAAGTGCATCCGACAGTGGAGGCTCCTCTATGGCAGTGGTTCTCAAAATGGGGTACATAAAGGTATGCCAAGGGGTACGTGAGATTTTTTTTAAATGTCTGTCAAAAAGAACTGTGAAAAGAAATGCAATATTCAGTGTTGACAGCTAGATTTTTTTTGTGGACATGTTCCATAAATATTGATGTTAAAGATTTCTTTTTTTTGTGAAGAAATGTTTAGAATGAAGTTCATGAATCCAGATGGATCTCTATTACAATCCCCAAAGAGAGCACTTTAAAGGGGAACATTATCACAAATTCAGAATGGTTTAAACCATTAAAAATCAGTTCCCAGTGGCTTATTATATTTTTCGAAGTTTTTTTCAAAATTTTACCCATCACGCAATATCCCTAAAAAAAGCTTCAAAGTGCCTGATTTTAACCACCCGTCCATTTTCCTGTGACGTCACATAGTGAAGCCAACACAAACAAACATGGCGGAAAGAACAGCAAGCTATAGCGACATTAGCTCGGATTCAGACTCGGATTTCAGCGGCTTAAGCGACTCAACAGATTACGCTTGTATTGAAACGGATGGTTGTAGTGTGGAGGCAGGTAGCGAAAACGAAATTGAAGAAGAAACTGAAGCTATTGAGCCATATCGGTTTGAACCGTATGCAAGCGAAACCAACGAAAACGACACGACAGCCAGCGACACGGGAGAAAGCGAGGACGAATTTGGCGATCGCCTTCTAACCAACGATTGGTATGTGTTTGTTTGGCATTAAAGGAAACTAACAACTATGAACTAGGTTTACAGCATATGAAATACATTTGGCAACAACATGCACTTTGAGAGTGCAGACAGCCCAGTTTTCATCAATTAATATATTCTGTAGACATACCCTCATCCGCTCTCTTTTCCTGAAAGCTGATCAGTCCAGTTTTGGAGTTGATGTCAGCAGGCCAGGGAAGCTAGGGTCGATATTCTTCTCTTCGGTGGCATAAGGGACGGTATGAGCCAAGACATCCAGGGGGTTTAGCTCGCTCGTCTGCGGGAACAAACTGCCGAAATAAACCAGGCACGGGTAGATTTTGCGCTGTGTGCAGGCGCCAAGTCCTGTTGGAACTTGAAATCTCCATCTCCATAGAGCAGGTCAGCAGCAGGAAGCATGAAGTGCTCTAAAACTTGCTGGTAGACGGCTGCGTTGACCCTGGATCTCAGGAAACAGAGTGGACCGACACCAGCAGATGACATGGCACCCCAAACCATCACCCAACCATGCAAATTTTGCATTTCCTTTGGAAATCGAGGTCCCAGAGTCTGGAGGAAGACAGGAGAGGCACAGGATCCACGTTGCCTGAAGTCTAGTGTAAAGTTTCCACCATCAGTGATGGTTTGGGGTGCCATGTCATCTGCTGGTGTCGGTCCACTCTGTTTCCTGAGATCCAGGGTCAACGCAGCCGTCTACCAGCAAGTTTTAGAGCACTTCATGCTTCCTGCTGCTGACCTGCTCTATGGAGATGGAGATTTCAAGTTCCAACAGGACTTGGCGCCTGCACACAGCGCAAAATCTACCCGTGCCTGGTTTACGGACCATGGTATTTCTGTTCTAAATTGGCCCGCCAACTCCCCTGACCTTAGCCCCATAGAAAATCTGTGGGGTATTGTGAAAAGGAAGATGCAGAATGCCAGACCCAAAAACGCAGAAGAGTTGAAGGCCACTATCAGAGCAACCTGGGCTCTCATAACACCTGAGCAGTGCCAGAAACTCATCGACTCCATGCCACGCCGCATTAACGCAGTAATTGAGGCAAAAGGAGCTCCAACCAAGTATTGAGTATTGTACATGCTCATATTTTTCATTTTCATATTTTTCAGTTGGCCAACATTTCTAAAAATCCCTTTTTTGTATTAGCCTTAAGTAATATTCTAATTTTGTGACACACGGAATTTTGGATTTTCATTTGTTGCCACTTCAAATCATCAAAATTAAATGAAATAAACATTTGAATGCATCAGTCTGTGTGCAATGAATAAATATAATGTACAAGTTACACCTTTTGAATGCAATTACTGAAATAAATCAAGTTTTTCAAAATATTCTAATTTACTGGCTTTTACCTGTATATGGACATATATCCACTGCAATAACTAGGACAAAATACATCACTGAAGTCTTAAATTCTAAATGGCTCGTTTTGGAAGGAGGGAATTAAAGGCCTACCGAAATGCGATTTTCTTATTTAAACGGGGATAGCAGGTCCATTCTGTGTGTCATACGTGATCATTTTGCGATATTGCCATATTTTTGCTGAAAGGATTTAGTAGAGAACATCGACGATAAAGTTCGCAACTTTTGGTCGCTGATAAAAAAAGCCTTGCCTGGAGCGGAAGTAGCAGACGAGTAGCGTGACGTCACAGGTTGTGGAGCTCCTCACATCCGCACATTGTTTACAATCATGGCCACCAGCAGCTCAAACACCTGCACAACACACTCAATCCCACAGCCCAAAATACCGTTCACCTCCCCAAAGTTCATACAGCACATATATTTCCCCAAAGTCCCCAAAGTTACGTACATGACATGCACATAGCGGCACGCACGTACGGGCAAGCGATCAAATGTTTGGAAGCGTACTCACGGTACCGCGTCTGCGTATCCAACTCAAAGTCCTCCTGGTAAGAGTCTCTGTTGTCCCAGTTCTCCACAGCCCAATGGTAAAGCTTGACTGTCATCTTTCGGGACTGTAAACAATGAAACACCGGCTGTGTTTGTGTTGCTGCAGCCGGCCGCAATACACCGCTTCCCACCTACAGCTTTCTTCTTTGCTGTCTCCATTGTTCATTGAACAAATTGCAAAAGATTCACCAACACAGATGTCCAGAATACTGTGGAATTTTGCGATGAAAACAGACGACTTAATAGCTGGCCACCATGCTGTCCCAAAATGTCCTCCACAATCCGTGACGTCACGCGCTGACGTCATCATACCGAGACGTTTTCAGCAGGATATTTCGGCGCGAAATTTAAAATTGCACTTTAGTAAGCTGACCCGGCCGTATTGGCATGTGTTGCAATGTTAAGATTTCATCATTGATGTATAAACTATCAGACTGCGTGGTCGGTAGTCGTGGGTTTCAGTAGGCCTTTAAAGGTATTCCGGGAGGGGGTGAAGGTCTGCAGTAGCCTAGGTCAAAAAAAATGAAGGACTCTTCACTGGAGAAGCCAAACCATCAGTTTTTATATT
This sequence comes from Nerophis lumbriciformis, assembly GCF_033978685.3. NCBI lineage: Eukaryota > Metazoa > Chordata > Actinopteri > Syngnathiformes > Syngnathidae > Nerophis > Nerophis lumbriciformis. The sequence continues at coordinate 40,467,892 of NC_084564.2, forward strand.
CCTCCTTTCTGTCTCTGGGTGTGTGCTAAGTCAGGAGAGCACAACCAGACCATGTAAGGAGATGTTCGTGTGTAAGTGTCTGGAAAACAACTGCTTTAAGTCATAACTCAAATGTTGGCGTTGAGCTAGACATTGATTGATTGATTGATTGATTGACAAGTTTATTGACATCTTAAAGAATTTAATCCATGTAATGCTTTAAAAAGGCAAATAGATGGCACAAAAAGCCAAAGGGCTTGTTTCCATTGTGGGCCATTAAATATTCATAACATTTGATACATTCAACAATAAAAGATAAATAACCTGTAACATGTATTTTAAAAAATGTATAAATTATATACATATACATACCTGCCAACTACTCCGGTTTTCCCGTAATTAGTACGGTTTTCATCAACCTATTCCGGGTTACGGTTGCAGTGATAAAAAATACGGTTTTTCATTAATTAAAAAAAAAAAAGGGTGAAAACTACGCGAATTGCACCAAGATTTTTCGATCAGACACGGAGGAATTAGCGATGTAAAAGACCACGTTGGGACAAAAAAAACACAAGTCTAATGCCGTTGCTAGCGATACAAGTGGAAAACTTTCAACGTTTTTCGTCGCCCAAACAAATTCTTTGGATGTGATAAATGCCGAAGTTTTATTTACGGAGGCAATAATTGAGCATGGACTTCCAATCGCACTGGCTGATCACATGGGACAGTTAAATGTTTGTAATGCAACCTTTAAAAATCATTACGCGGTGATCGCGGTCCCAAAAATAGACTTTTCTTGCATGATAATGTCCAGAAAAACTCACTTTATATTACTATAGAGTCCTTTTAACGAATGAGTTTGATGGTTTATCACAAACCTTAAATGAAAGAAGTCCTTTGTTCTCCTGCACCATGCATGCATTTGGCCTTGCTTCGTGTTTGGTGCGCAATCCTGTCGGCTGTATTTCACAGCACGTCTTTGACAACTTGAAGTGGCATAAAACATTTAAAACAAAGGGGTTATAGGAACAATCACTTTCAGTGTTTTATGCCACTTCAAGTTGTCAAAGACGGTATGCTGGTGCCCGACTGCCACAAGTGGAACAAACATTTGAAACAAAGGGGTTATAGGAACAATCACTTTCAGTGTTTTATGCCACTTCAAGTAAACTTATCATAAAGTTACCATATCATTTTTGCAGTATGATCAATCTGATAGAATAAATTTGGATTTTAGCCACAAAAAGGTAATGACACCAATGTTATCTATTGGAATTGTTTAGTACTGTTAAAAGTGTTTATACTATTTATGCTTTCAAGTCCAAGTTGAATAAATCTTGTTAAATGTTGACAGCATAACTACCAAAATACAGAAGTATGTCCTTAATATTTTTGCAGTGCTATTTCTGTTGAAAAGTTCAAATGATTACATTAGAGATGTGATGTGCCACTTTTCAAGTGTCTGATGGCTTCAATTCATTTTCATTAATTTTTCATATTTTGAATTCTTTTGAAAGGCTTACAATAAAACTACATTTGAATTGTAATTCCATGCTATTGACAGGACTATTAATTTTAATGAAGTTAGCTTACCATGTTTACAGTATGATAATTGTGATAGAAATGTGAATTTTAGGCACAGAATATTTTTTACAATTGAACAAGACAGTAGATTATACAAGCTTGGACAGAAAGTTAATAATGACACCAATTTTCTTTTTAATGGAATTGTTTAGTACTGTTTTACCATTTGTTTACTGTAAAAAGTGTTTATACTTTCAATTAACGTCTTGTGAAAGGTTGACAGGATAACTGGCATTAACTGTCAAAATAATTTCAAACTATTGAAGTTAGCTTACAGAATAAACATGTCAATCAACCCATATGATTTTTGCTGTAATATTTTTGTTTTGAAAAGTCACTGTGACTGATAGAAAAGTGATGGTTTTAGCAACATTTTAACCTGTCTAAATGCTAATAATCATTTTGCGTCGGTGGGCGAAGCCTGAACCCCCCACCAGGACTTTGTCCTGGACCTACCGGGGCCTGCGGCCCCTGGACCCTGGCTACTAGGTTTTTCTGATTTCAAAAGTTGGCAGGTATGCATATACACAGTATACATGTCAGGTGATTTGGGTCAGATCAGGTAAAGGTTGAGCTGAGCCATGATTTTATGGCAGTTTTTAAATTTAGTAGGGAAGTTCGAATTTTAAGGTCTGTTGGTAGTGCATTCCAAATAGTAGAATGCATTTTTTCCCATGAGAGTCTTGAATTTGGGGGGGACGAGGTCTGAAGAACTTCCTCTCGTGTAGTACCTGTGAGCATCACTTACTCTGGTGAAATAGTTCGACAGGTACTTGGGGACAGTTTCTGAGTATTTTGAATACCAGGCACATTGCAATTTGGTGTACTCTTTCCTCATCTCAGACAGATAGTCTTTTCTCAAGGATAGGGCTATCACTTTTGCATTCCGAAGTCCCAATTAGAGCCTCTTTCCTACGAGAAGTGATCCAATCCACCTGTGAATATCAAACTAAGGGTCCTTATCTTATTATGTGCTCAAACTGAAATACTACTATTTACTTACCGTATTTTCCGCACCATAAGGCGCCCTGGGTTAAAAGCCGCGCCTTCAATGAACGGCATATTTCAAAACTTTGTCCACCTATAAGCCGCCCGGTGTTGTAAGCCGCATCTAACTGCGCTAAAGGAATGTCAAAAAAAACAGTCAGATAGGTCAGTCAAACTTTAATAATATATTAAAAACCAGCGTTCTAACAACTCTGTTCACTCCCAAAATGTACGCAAATGTGCAATCACAAACATACGTATATCAACATGGACAGAGCTGCGTGAAAAAAGCCACCCGGCCTCTTCGCGTAAACTTAAACTTACCTTAACCACTCGCTCATCTTTTCTTCATCCATCCCTTCGAGTTAGCTTTTATGATGACGCCGGCTGGAAAGGTCTCTTTTGGCAAGGTCTTCCTTTTGAATATCACCATGGGTGGAAGTTTCTGGCCATTAGCATGGCAAGCTAGAACCACAGTGAAGGATGACTTCTCATTCCCTGTGGTGCGAATATTCACCGTACGTGCTCCCGTTGTATCCACGGTGCGTTTCACAGGAATATCAGTTGCTGTGAAATAGTAATCCGTGTGTGGATGGAGAGATTGCGTCTTTTCATGAACCGGATCCCTGACGCTTAGTAGGAGCCATTTTGTGGTCTTTACAGATGTAAACACACAAAGGAAATGAAACGTACGGTGATATCCGCGCGCTTTTTCTTCTTCTACGCGGGCGGGTGGTTGCTTACAGTAGAAGAAGAAGCGCTTCCTGTTCTATGGGGGCGGGTGCTTACCTTGGCGGTTGCTTGCGTAGAAGAAGAAGCGCTTCCTGTTCTACCGGGAAAAAAGATGGCGGCTGTTTACCGAAGTTGCGAGATCGAAACTTTATGAAAATGAATCTTAATATTTATCCATATATAAAGCGCACCGGGTTAAAAGGCGCACTGTCAGCTATTGAGAAAATTTGTGGTTTTTAGGTGCGGCTAATAGTGCGGAAAATACGGTAAACTTGGTGGTTTGCTTTCTTCAAGGTGAATATAAACATTCACCATGTGCAAAACATAACGAGTTAATTCATTCACTTCAGGAAGATTGTTTTACAAACATCTCTGCCATGCCTCCATCGTTTTTAAATTTTTAGATTTTTGCTCTGAGACTTATTTCCTAAGTTTGTAAAGAATAACAAACAAAAAAAACATTTTGTAAAATTAGAAAATATTGATCTATTCACTGTTAATCATATACTGATACTATACTTGCTATAAATCTGACCACCCTTGTTTTCACTGAAGAGCCCTAGTTTAGCATGGCTTCTTTTAACTTCTACATTTTTAGTACCGGTACCAAAATGTATTTTGATTCTTTTTGGTACTTTTCTAAATAAAAGGGAACCACAAAAAAATGGCATTATTGTCTTTATTTTAACAAAAAAATCTTACGGTACATTAATAATGTGTTTATTATTGCAAGCTTTTCCTTAAATAAAATAGTGAACATCAGTGACGTGCGGTGAGGTTGATGGCTGGCGAGGCACTGACTTCATCACAGTCAGATTTACAAACATATGAACCCTAAACAGTATCTTATTCACCATTTGATTGGCAGCAGTTAACGGGTTATGTAACCCCCCCCCACCCCCCCGGTGTGGGGGTCCTCTCCAAGGTTTCTCATAGTCATTCACATTGACGTCCCACTGGGGTGAGTTTTTCCTTGCCCTTATGTGGGCTTTGTACCGAGGATGTCGTTGTGGCTTGTGCAGCCCTTTGAGACACTTGTGATTTAGGGCTATATAAATAAACATTGATTGATTGATGTTTAAAAGCTCATACCAGCATTCTTCCCTGCTTGGCACTCAGCATCAAGGGTTGGAATTGGGGGTTAAATCACCAAAAATGATTCCCAGGCGCGGCGCTGCTGCTGCCCACTGCTCCCCTCACCTCCCAGGGGGTGATCAAGGGGATGGGTCAAATGCAGAGGACAAATTTCATTACACCTAGTGTGTGTGTGACAATCATTGCTACTTTAACTTAACTTTAACTTTACACATACAAACTGTAGCACACAAAAAAAGCACATTTAATAAAAAAAAACGTTATTATGGTCTTACCTTTACTTATAAATTAAGTCCATGCGCCGCAACTAAAGCCCTCACTTCAACTTTCCACGTGCAAGATTGAATCTATTTAAAAAAGTGTAACCGAGGGTTTATAAATGTCGCCTATACTGTATGAAACTACAAAATAACAAACACGGAGGCTCCAGTTTACACGAGGACCACTTTATTTACCTTCTTTCAAAAACCTCCGCAACGTGACATCACTTCCGCTCTTAGCGCCTTCAAAATAAGAGCTCAAGGCATATACTGTATAACAGCGCATAACAGGAACTTAACATCACAAAGAGGAAAGCCCATGAAAATAGGTTACAAAAGTTATTTAATAAGAAGCCAAAAAGTGCAAAAACAATAATGTTCATGTTGGAGGAGTTGTGAATTAGGTACACCTGCAGTCTGCAGGTGTATCTAATGTTGTGGCCCTGCAGTCATTCACAACTCCTCCAACACCAACATTATTGTTTTTGCACTTTTTGGCTTCTTATGAAATAATTTTTTAAAATAGATTCAATCTTGCACGTGGAAAGTTTAAGTGTGGGCTTTAGTTGATATAACAATTCTACGGCGGGGGTGCAGGAGGCGAGCCTCAGCCAGTGCGTCATTTGCAGCCGTTTTATGATCGCTCAGCACAAGAAATACGTTACACACATACAGTTGTTGACAAAATACACTGTACATTATATACCTCAGCTAACTAAACTATGGAAATGTATAATATAATTCATATAGCAATACAGTCTCACTGCACAGCAGGCCAGCAGTTAGCCGAGTCATTGCGCAATCCATGGTGAGGCACTGAGTGACGTGCCTCAACTGGCTGCTGTTCACCGCACCGTCTCTTCTCAGTATTTGATCGGCAAATGTGAAAATTCAGCGATTTTGAATAAAAATAATCTAAAACTGGTGAAGTTAAATGGAAAATAACTTTATAATATAATCACTGGATACATATAACAATTTAATTTATTTTTTTTCTTTTTACATTTTTTTTCTTTCCATGATGGCAGGTGAGGCCCCGCCTCACCTGCCTCTAGTGACTGCACGTCATTGGTGAACATACTAGACAACTTGTCTTTTAGTAGTAAGTAAACAAACAAAGACTCCTAATTAGTCTGCTGACATATGCAGTAACATATTGTGTCATTTATACACCTATTATTTTGTACACATTATTAAGGACAAACTGTAAAAAATTATTATTAATCCACTTGTTCATTTACTGTTAATATCTGCTTACTTTCTCTTTTAACATATTCTATCTACACTTCTGTTAAAATGTAATAATCACTTATTCTTCTCCTCTTTGACACTTTACATTAGTTTTGGATGATACCACAGATTTAGGTATCGATCCGATACCAAGTCGTTACAGGATCATACATTGGTCATATTCAAAGTCCTCATGTGTCCAGGCGCGTATTTCCTGAGTTTATAAACTTAATATAAATTTAAAAAAAAGGAAAACATTTTTTGTGAAGATAAAAAATATCGATGTAATCATAGTAGTACTGACTCGATACGCTATTGTACTTGGTATCATTAAAGTGGATGTAAGGTGTGGATCCACCCATGTCATCTTTACTTTTTAAGGCCAAAATGCGTCCGTTCTCCCTTTTCTGTCTACACACATAGTACTCTGTGTGTGCGCACTGCCGAACATGCTCCTCTGCTCGTAAAACCAGCAATGTTTTATTTCAAAACAGAGTATAGTACCGTTTTTTTTATTCATTGGTACCGCGATACTATACCAGTACCTGGTGTGCCGTACAGCCCTAGTGTGTAGTGTTACACATTTAGCTGTTCCTCGTCCGCCAGTAATAATGATACTTGTTGTAATAAACCGCTTATTTACCGCCTTGTAGGCAAGGATTAGCGACTTAAAAGGGACATTAGCCACGAGCGAAGATGCTACATTCCTTGTGAAATTTGCGAGTATTAAAAATTCTACCGACGGACAAATTCATATTGTGTATCGTCCATGTCGCACAACCTTAGTACACACACACAACAATAAAAAGACAGCACATAACCTGCACAGGCAACTTTCAATCCCACCGACACAAAAATGTCAAGAATGGTAAATGTTTCTGGCGTACTTGTTTGCACTGCTTTATGAGAATGTTTATTAAGGTAAAAATAGTTTTTAGAATGCGCTCGTTCTATTTTTGGCCCAAGTAGATCAAAGGCAACAACCTGGAGTTGCCTATATTTTTAACCTCTAAAGGCTTAGTGGCCACATGCGTGGACAGCACCTTTTAGCTCTTATTTCCAAAAGTGTGTACACTACTGAATTGGGGTCTTATGGCCACTTATGTGGACACTTATACTGCCATCTGGTGGTGTCAGAAGAGTATAACATACAATGGAATTTGGGGGGAAAAAAGTGTAAAAATAAGAATTAGCATGTCACTAAACATGAAGTACACGTTTGTGTACTTATGGACTAAGTCAGGGGTAGGGAACCAATGGCTTTCGAGCCAGATGTGGCTCTTTTGATGACTGCATCTGGCTCTCAGATAAATCTTAGCTGACATGGCTTAACACGATAAGTAATGAATAATTCCGCTGTGTGTTTAAAATAACGTTCAAAATATAAAACGTTCTCATTCATTTTAATGCATCCATCCGTTTTCTACCGCACCTATTCAAGAAGTTGCATTATTGGTAAGAAGTATTTTGTTTATTATTGATTAGCTTCAGAATAACAATGTATTAAAAAGAACAAGACTTATTACACTCTAAAAATGTTGGTCTTACTTAAAAATACACGCATTTAGTTGTATTCAGTGTTAAAAAATATAATATGGCTCTCACGGAAATATATTTTAAAATCTTTGGCTTTCATGGCTCTCTCAGCCAAAAAGGTTCCCGACCCCTGGACTAAGTACATCATATCAAAAGATGATTGTTAGTTTTTATTCTAATTAGGGTCCAATAAGCCCAAATAGCGAAGAGAAATAAAAAAAGCATGTAAAAAAAAAACAGCTTGGGCCTTAAGAGTAGGGCTGCAGCTAACGATTATTTTTCTATCGATTAATCTATAGATTATTTTTTCGATTAATCGGTTTATCTATAGATTATTTTTTCCGATTAATCTATAGATTATTTTTTCCTTTTACCGATTATTTTTTTAATTTAAAAAGAAGAGGAAAAAATAAATGTAGGCCAGTTTTTTCAAAAGGCATGGCTTTTATTTACAAAAAAAAAAGTATGGCCACTGAGTCAACATTGACAACAACATGACAAAATATTCTGTAACAATGTAAACATTTAAAACTTTTAACATTTAACAAAATTAAAAGTAGCTTATTTGCTTTTTAATGCGCAAATTTAAAAGTAAACATCCAGTGCAAATCTTAATATTCTGCAATAGTATAAGCATTTCAAAATTAAAAGTATTGCTTATTTTGCTTTAAAATGTGCAAAAATAAAGATAAACATCCAATACAAAAAAGTACAAAACGGAAATATTCTGTAACAGTGTAAACATTTCAACAAAAGTAAAAGTATTGCTTATTTGCTAAAATGTGCAAAAATAAAGCTAAACATCCAATACAAAAAAAGTGTACAGTGTAAACATTTCAACAAAAGTAAAAGTATTGCTTATTTTGCTTAATAACACAACAATGATAGTATGATTAAAGTGAAAGTTAATTGTTGGTTTGTACATAGTATATGTAACTGTTAATGTTGTAAAAGGTATTTGCACAACTAATTAACGTTGGCGTTTGTGACACGTCTTTGTGCCTTGGGGTTCTTTCAGGACCGACAGACTGAACGCCAGACGGCATTGTCAGGTTTACAATCTTTTAATTTTACACAAAGTCTTTTCTCTTCCAAATCTTTTCTCTTTCTTTCCTCGCTTTTCGGCTCCTCTTCCTCGCTCGCTCGTCGTCCCCTGTCTCTGTCTCTCCTCCTCTCTCGCTCCACGTCAGCTTCACTCTGGCTCCTTCCAGTCTCTCTTCCCTCTCTCTCTGCTGCTCCCCTTTTCTTCAGCGAGAGGAGATTGGATGATCGTGCCCAGGTGCGCGGATCGCGCACCTGGGCACGATTGCGGCGTCGCTCCCGGCGCGCCCCACCTCGCCGCTCGCTCGCCGGCCCCGCCTCTCCACAGCGTTAAAGAGGAGCGAGTCTTTGTAAACACTGAACAGGCACGCCAAACGCGCCTCTCAGAGCGAAACGGTGCTTTAGTTTATGAATTCACAACGCAGATACAAATGACACATTCATGTTTTTGTGTAATGATGACAACGTATACGCACGCGGACGATTGACTAGTTGATGGTGATGGCAAGAACGCTGTCGGTTTTCTTTTCAAATGTTCCTTCATAGCCGTTGTGCTGCTATGATAGGCCATTTCCGCTCGACACAGTGTGCATACAACATTATTAGGCCGTTTATTGAAATACTCCCACACTTTTGACAACTTTTGGCGTGCTTTTTCCCCTCGCTCGCATCGTCTGCTTTGCGCTCCGCCATGACAGTAGTGTGACGTAAATATACGACGCGCCAACGCACAAAAACGGCGTCGACGTATTTACGTAACCGATGACGTCGACTATGTCGACGCGTCGTTTCAGCCTTACTTAAGAGGCTAAGTTATCATTTTACGTTCTTTACAAATATATTTTTTCTAAAGAACATATGGATTCTGAGCAAATAACTCAACATCAATAGCATTAACTAAAATAACAGAGGAAATTACCAATGCAATAGATGGTAAAGAATGTGCGGCCGCAGTATTCATGGACTTAACAAAAGCATTAGACACAATTAATCATGATATTTTAATACGAAAATTAGAAAGATATGGCATCAGAGGTTTGGTATTGATTTGGGTAAGAAGTTATTTGACCAACAGGAAGCAATATGTGAAGATGGGTGAAAATATGTCAACACGGCTAGATATATCCTGTGGTGTACCCCAGGGATCAATGCTGGGACCAAGATTGTTCAATCTTTATATAAACGACATTTGTAAGGTTACGAAGGACTTGGTTTTATTTGCGGATGACACAACTGCTTTCTGTTCAGGAGAGAACACACAGAAGATAATAGAAATAATAACAGAAGAAATGAACAAATTAAAAAGATGGTTTGACAAAAAACAGACTATCTTTGAATCTCAGTAAAACTAAAATAATGCTATTTGGTAACAGTAGAAAAGAGCATCATACACAAATACAAATAGACGGAGTAGACCTAGAAAGGGTAAAAGAAACTAGATTTTTGGGAGTATTAATAGATGATCAAATGAACTGGAAATCTCATATACAAAACATACAACATAAGGTGGCAAAAAAACATTTCAATAATGAATAAAGCAAAATATGACCTGGGCCAAAAATCACTACATATTCTCTACTGCTCGCTAGTGTTACCATATCTGAGTTATTGTGCAGAAATATGGGGAAATAACTACAAATGTGCGCTACATTCGCTAACCGTGTTACAAAAAAGATCAGTTAGAATAATACATCATGTTGGATATAGAGAACATACAAACCCTTTATTTATTAAGTCAAAAATATTAAAGTTTGGTGATTTGGTAAAATTGCAAACAGCTAAAATGATGTACAAAGCAAACTATAACCTGCTACCAAAGAATGTACCGTATTTTCCGCACCATAAGGCGCCCTGGGTTATAAGCCGCGCCTTCAATGAACGGCATATTTCAAAACTTTGTCCACCTATAAGCCGCCCCGTGTTGTAAGCCGCATCTAACTGCGCTAAAGGAATGTCAAAAAAACAGTCAAATAGGTCAGTCAAACTTTAATAATATATTAAAACCAGCGTGATGTGGGCGCGCATGGAGTCGTATATCAACATGGACGGAGCTGCGTGAAAAAAGCCACCCGGCCTCTTCGCGTAAACTTAAACTTACCTTAATCACTCGCTCATCTTTTCTTCATCCATCCCTTCGAGTTAGCTTTTATGATGACGCCGGCTGGAAAGGTCTCTTTTGGCAAGGTCTTCCTTTTGAATATCACCATGGGTGGAAGTTTCTGGCCATTAGCATGGCAAGCTAGAATCACAGTGAAGGATGACTTCTCATTCCCTGTGGTGCGAATATTCACCGTACGTGCTCCCGTTGTATCCACAGTGCGGTTCACAGGAATATCAAAAGTCAGTGGAACCTCGTCCATGTTGATAATGTTCTCTGGCCGCATCTTTTTTTCAGCTATCTTGTTTTTACAATATGCACGGAAAGTAGCCAGCTTTTCTTGAAAGTCTTTAGGCAGTTGCTGTGAAATAGTAGTCCGTGTGCGGATGGAGAGATTGCGTCTTTTCATGAACCGGATCCCTGTCGCTTAGTAGGAGCCATTTTGTGGTCTTTACAGATGTAAACACACAAAGGAAATGAAACGTACGGTAATATCTGCGCGCTTTTTCTTCTTCTACGCGGGCGGGTGGTTGCTTACAGTAGAAGAAGAAGCGCTTCCTGTTCTATGGGGGCGGGTGCTTACCTTGGTGGTTGCTTGCGTAGAAGAAGAAGCACTTCCTCTTCTACGGGGAAAAAAGATGGCGGCTGTTTACCGTAGTTGCGAGACCGAAACTTTATGAAAATGAATCTTAATATTAATCCATATATAAAGCGCACCGGGTTAAAAGCCGCACTGTCAGCTTTTGAGTAAATTTGTGGTTTTTAGGTGCGGCTAATAGTGCGGAAAATACGGTACAACAATTCTTCTCAACTAAAGAGGAGAAATATAACCTTAGAGGAAAAAATAATTTAAAACATTTATATGCACGTACAACACTTAGAACTTTTAGCATATCAGTATGTGGAATTAAATGATGGAATGGATTAAGTAAAGAAGTTAAAAATTGTACTGATATGATCCAGTTTAAGAGGTTGTTCAAAATAATAGTGCTTACAGAGTACAAAAAAGAAGAATTATGAGAAATACTTTCAACCTTATTGAAAATAAGATATTCTTCATCTCAGTATGTTAATAATGACTGAATTAATTAATTAATGACATATTACAAAACTGTTGTATACTAATTCATAGATGTTATTTTATTATATAAAAAGGTCAGTAAATGATTCTATATATTTGTAAACGCTTCGAAGTGGGAAAGGGGTAGGATTAAATAAGCTTTGCTTCTTCCTACTCCTTTTCGGGCATGATGTAAAATGAAATGATATGAAATGGTGTGATGTATTATGATGTAAGTGTGTTCATGTTCCAAATAAACTAAAGAAAGAAAGAAAGAAAGAATGTACGTTCAGGGTTAAGAAGGGGTTAAAAACAAAACAAAGCAGCATTGGTGAGGAAGGGGCAGAGACAGAGAGAGAGAGAGAGTTATGATAAACGCGCATGCGTCGCCAGGCTCTGATTTTTATCCATAGATTTATCACATTTAATTTTTTATTATCTATAGCAGGGGTGTCAAAAGTGTGCGGTAGGAAATGGATGGAAAATGGACTTTCAACCTTATTGAAAATAAGATATTCTTCATCTCAGTATGTTAATAATGACTGAATTAATTAATTAATGACATATTACAAAACTGTTGTATACTAATTCATAGATGTTATTTTATTATATAAAAAGGTCAGTAAATGATTCTATATATTTGTAAACGCTTTGAAGTGGGAAAGGGGTAGGATTAAATAAGCTTTGCTTCTTCCTACTCCTTTTCGGGCATGATGTAAAATGAAATGATGATGAAATTGTGTGATGTATTATGATGTAAGTGTGTTCATGTTCCAAATAAACGAAAGAAAGAAAGAAAGAATGTACGTTCAGGGTTAAGAAGGGGTTAAAAACAAAACAAAGCAGCATTGGTGAGGAAGGGGCAGAGACAGAGAGAGAGAGAGAGTTATGATAAACGCGCATGCGTCGCCAGGCTCTGATTTTTATCCATAGATTTATCACATTTAATTTTTTATTATCTATAGCAGGGGTGTCAAAAGTGTGCGGTAGGAAATGGATGAAAAATGGACTTTCAACCTTATTGAAAATAAGATATTCTTCATCTCAGTATGTGAATAATGACTGAATTAATTAATTAATGACATATTACAAAACTGTTGTATACTAATTCATAGATGTTATTTTATTATATAAAAAGGTCAGTAAATGATTCTGTATATTTGTAAACGCTTTGAAGTGGGAAAGGGGTAGGATGAAATAAGCTTTGCTTCTTCCTACTCCTTTTCGGGCATGATGTAAAATGAAATGATATGAAATTGTGTGATGTATTATGATGTAAGTGTGTTCATGTTCCAAATAAACTAAAGAAAGAAAGAAAAGAAAGAACATCTTGACATTTTTATGCAATTCTTTATTTTTTTTCCCCCAAGCATGTTGTTGATGCCTCACACACATTTGCAGGAAATTAATGTTTTTTTTCTCACCTGGGAAAAAAATAAATAGAAATCTGTCATATGCTGACCTGAACATAACGCCAAAGTCAAAAAGCAAATGAGTCATTACAGTTTGAATCGTGTTTTTTAAGGTTGGTGAAATAGCGGGCAGATTATTTGTCAGTTACACATGAATGGGGGAAAAAAAAGGGGTGCGCTGCAGTGCTCTTGGAGACGGCAATTACAGAGAAGTCAGAGTCTCCAAACACAAGTACAGTCTCCAATTACAACGGAAATAGATGCCGATTTGTCGCTGGTTGTTTTTAAACAAAAGGAAAAGTCACTAGGAGAATTGGAAAGGAAAGTGGTTGTCTCTGACCCCCCGGAGAAGGTTCGCTGCTCAGAAGTGATGTTTTTGTCTTTGTCGCTGTGAGCTTCCACAGCTTAGAATTTGTCCGTAAGGATTTTACACGAGCAACGTCCGTGCTCAA